>NC_056743.1:1748064376-1748154376 GCF_019279795.1 Protopterus annectens | reverse complement strand
TGCAGTGGTATTGGTAGTGTCTATATTACAGCATTCTGCCTTCCTTAACAGCTTACAGATCAATGTATCACAATGGTAAAGGCACTGCAATAAAACCCTGTAGATTACAGTTTGAATCTTGTCTGTGTCAACTTACATAGAGGAAGTCACTTAATTTCTTCACGCTACTGGATAAAGCCTTAGAAAGATGCTACAGTTTTAGAAAGTGAACTTGGATAGCTAAAATAATTATCTATTATAATTGGAGTAGGAAATACAGAAAATTTCAGATGATAGGTCTAGAAGAATATGGTATTGCCAACAAAAGCTGACTAACTGGCTATTCATATAGAAAACATGTCATGTTTGATTTCTTCCGAATTGATGGATAAACTATAAAAATGAAATCTGTATCCAAGACAGACAGGCAGAAATTCTTTGGTGACATTACTGAAGGATAAAAAAGGTTAAGGGTATTTCGGTTGCTATGGCTATCACAGTGTGACAGTACTGTAGCAACAATTAGCACTGCACTGTGATTCATTCCAGGACAGGGCACCACTGCACTGTGATTCATTCCAGGACAGGGCACCACTGCAGTGTGATTCATTCCCAGACTGAGGACCATAGCGCAGTGATTCATTCCTAGACAGGGGCCACTGCAGTGTGATTCATTCCCCGACTGGGGACCACTGCAGTGTGATTCATTTCCAGGATGGGGCCTGCTGCCTTACTTAGTGTGTTACATTACTGAGTGCACAAGCTGTGCACTGCTTTGACTTAACTGATTTACAAATTAAAGCTCAAGGTAATTAAAACTGCGTGTTTACTGTTTTACTGCAAGGCATATTTTTTTCATAACTGAGGAAAGACTGCTGGGTACATGGCCCATTTCAAGTGGCATCCCAGAAAATAGGGTTTTCCAAGATGCATTTTTAATCAAGTAAGTCCCAAGTCCATGCAGGGTGACAATATTTATATAGCCCTTGGCATCAAGCTGAAAGTTTTACTGACAACGTCAGCAGAAAATAAGCTGTGACCATCACTGAAGTGACACAGGTCTACCTTGGAGAGTTGCACAGGTATAGATAATGCTACCAAGAATTAACTGAAGCAAAGCTTGTAACCTATTTCTAAAAAAGGAAAAAAAATACAGCAGTTACACGAGTCATTTTTATAACTTTTTAGAGACTCTGAGGCATATTTTCCTGTGACACAGATTACTTGACGTCTGCAGGTCTGTCATGTTTCTTTGTTCTCCTTTGCAACACAGCATTTTTAAAGCATTCCCTTAGTACTCCAGATTACTGCTGCCAATAGCTTTTCTAGCTCCAGATTTCTTGACTTCAGAAGACAATACTTCAGCTCTCTTATAGAGTAGGTGAGCCAAGAAATATTGATTCATGTCCAAGTAAAAGCAGGCTGCCAAGAGTCTGGCTAGCGTTGTCAGGCCATGACACAGATCTGACTCTTAAAACCATTTCTGCACATGTGGCATACTGTAAAATCTACTGTGAGTGCCAAATCCAGAGATGTAAGAACCATGCTTAGCGTCAGTGGAATGAGGTAAGCTTAATAAGGTAAAATGCTCCATTAACAGCAAGTCAAGAGAAGCAAAACATTAAATCTTCATTTAAAGAGTGAGCACAAGTAAAACTGTATTCACAGTTTCTATATATTAAACATACATTTTTTTACAAGGTCCATTTCCTTATTTGTTGGGATATAGGGAAGAGAAGTAATTGGTTATTTAAAGAGATAATGCTTACTTACTAGGATACATTTCTTCCAACATCTCCTACTGCAAGTAGTTGCTGCATCTCTCCTCCAAAACTAGCTTCATTAGTAGTGTTAGTGGTTCAACACCTTGGATTCTGGAGGTGCAGAAGGCAATGGGTTCTATTCCCACTGCAGGTGACTGGACTAACTTTCAAGTTGCTGACATTGCAATGCAGCAGTAGGAGGTGCTGCATTCTTAACTGTGCTGTCCATTGGAATAGACATTTATTTATTTATTGACATTTGTTGACCGGGTTACCCCAACTTGAGCCAGGGGCCCATTTTCAGTGTAGACCTGAGGAGAAAAGCTCCAGAAATAATACAAGTAATTATTTTATTTACAGAATATTAAAGTAGGGTCACAGAAATATAGTACAAGTAAATAAAAATGTGCACAGCAGTACAATGCATAGGTAAAATAACAGCTAACAAGTACAACTTTCAAAATTTGAGAACAGTATATAGCACAGACCATAGCAGCTAGAGAGTTTTCTGAGATCAGTTTTGTTCAAGTTAGTGAGTATTGGCGAGGCATAGAGTAGAGTTGAAAGCAGATGGGTACAGGCAATGGCAGTCCTAACTAGAGGGGTGAGAAAAGGTTTGTTTTTGTACATGGAGCCAAGTTTTTTATTAATGGTTTTAATAGTTTGGTTTACGTGTATATCATATTTGAGGTTGTTGCCTATTATAACACCCAGGAGTTTGGTATACATATCTGATGAGATTATGGTCCCATTGTTAGATGTTATAGTAAACGAAGGTTGAGAGGATTTGCGAGTAGGGGAGAAGAGCAATAGCTTTGTTTTATTAGGGTTTAATATCAGCTGTTGATTAGAGATCCAGTTTTCCACTGTATTAAAGGTTTTCTGTGTTAAACTAAGGAGATCTGTAGGGGTAGAGGCTGAGAAAATCAGGGTGGAGTCATCGGCATATTGTATACAGGTTGTGTCTGGGATTACAGTGTGGAGGTCACTGATAAAGAGGGAGAAAAGAAGGGGACCTAATATGGGGCCTTGAGGGACACCAAGGGTAATGGGGAGAAGGGTGGAGAGTTTGTCCTGCCAAAGGACAGCCTGCTGTCTTCCATTAAGATAAGACTGAAACCATTGTATGACATGGTTGTTTAGGGATATTTTATTTAGGGTAAGTAAGAGTAGCTGGTGGTTAACCATGTCGAAGGACTTGGAAAGATCGAGAAACAGGGCAGAAGATAGTTTGTTGTTGTTACGGTTGGAATTTATGACATTAGAAAAGGAGAGGAGGGCTGAGGTGGTACTGTGCTGTGGTCTAAATCCATGCTGGGAGTTGGCCAGATTATTTTGAATAAGGTAGTGTAAGAGTTGTTTATGGATACACTTTTCCATAATTTTAGCCATAGAGGAAAAGGATAGCTATTGGTCTATAGTTTGACAGCTCAATGGAGCTGCCTCCTTTGTGGAGTGGTATGACATGTGATATTTTTCAGATTGAGGGGATAGAGGCTTCAGTTATGGTTCTGTTTATCAAAATAGAGACAGGGAATGCTATAACATCAGCAGCTTTTTGCAGGTAGTCTGCAGGGAGGAGGTCAGGTGAAAGGGTGGTTGGTTTGAGTTTTTTAATTAGGGTTCTAATGAGTGAAGTCGGAACTTTTTGGAAGCTAAAGGAGAGAATGTCACTGGGTTTAGGGGTTTCAGTCTTAGGACAAGTGGGTTTAAGTTTGCTAGCAAGGGCCTGGATGGTTTCTGTAAAGAAACTGTTGAAGGTATTGGCAATGGACTCTGGTTATTTCTGGGTTGGGGCTGAGGGGGTTGGAGTTGTGGATTGCCCTGGGTGGAGGTATTTGTTAATACCTGCCCAGAACTTCTGTGGTATCTTGTGGTGTTTCTGCTATAGATGGCAGAAATAGTTTTTTTTTTACTAGTGATATGGAATTTTTTGTATCATTCCTATATTGTCGAAATTTGAGTTGATCTTGTGGGGCTTTAGATGAGCGCCAGGTGTTCCAGGCATTATTTGTTTGGCTGATCTTTAGTTTGGTTTCTTTAGTAAGGCACGGGGCAACTTTTGTTTTAATTCTAATACAGTGTGCAGGTGCATGGTTGTCAAGGATGGCCAGGAATGTGTTATTAAAGTGTGTGACTGCCTCATTTAGTGGTAGTTGTTTTAGAACTGACCAATTGCATAATTTAAGTTCTTCTAAGAATTTATTAAGGTTGAAGTTTTTGTTATTTCTTATTGTTTTATAGGTGGGTAGACGTGGACATTCAACTTTATGACTAATAGTATACATTAAGAAATGGCCACTTAGATCTTCAGGGAGAGTACCTGATTTGTACATGTGGTGGGGGCTATTACTTAATATCCAATCTAGGATACTTTCTTTATTGTTAGCCTTGCTGATCCAAGTAAGGGAGGTTATAGTTTGTGTAAAACCATGTAGGTTTACATGGGTGGTTGGGGTCAATGCAGTGCAGGTATTCCAATCTATATTGCGGTCCCCTAGAATAATGGTCTCTTGGGTGTAGGCATTGGATAATTGAATAACATTTTTTTTTTTTTCTTGGTGAATGCATGTAAGTTATGCAGAAGATGATTTCCAGGTGTACCATGGATTACAAAGATTTAATCATATGACAAACCTCATTGTAAGCCTCACTGTAGTAACCATTTTGAGCTGCCAGCCATGTGCACAGCCATGCATGTACCAACCATTCCACAGTGTGCATTGTTTTAAATAAATTAATTTCTGAAAAGAGATATGCTAGAATTTACATTTAAATATGACAGATTTATCACTGTTTGTCATCATGTATGGCTGCATGTCTGTAGTGTCTCATTTTTTCTAAAATGCCTTGATGGCTAATTTATTTCTTCTTTTTTTTTTTTTTTTTTGCTTAAGCCTTCATGTTCTGGGCTTAGGAATCTCTGTCCTGGAAGCTGGCATGCAATTCCAATTTATATTTATTAGTAAGGGGAGATGGATCATCAGCTATCACTGCTGGAGGTCATTCATTATAAAGTGCTTAACATGAAAGGTGTGCATACTCGTACAATATGCATGTCCCACTTTAGTTTTCTAGATTCTATATTAATGAAACATCAGATGCTTTCTGTCCTTTGAAATAACTGTTGTAGGAATGCTTCAATTAGTGCTATTTCTGAATGAAAAAGTGTTCCAATGGCATACGTTATTTAAAAGGCTCATTTTCTGTGTGGGTAGACCTCCCATTTTTCCTTATATAGAGGATTATGTACACTGTACTCTTCTCTTATTATATTCAGTTCTGAAGTAGCTGTACAAATGAAAAAAGAACATTGTGCTCTTTCCTGTGATAATCTTTTATAAAAGTGTTTTTTGCAAAGGTATATGACATCTGTATTTATAAATAACCCTCCATGACCAATTGGACTAAGTAAATAATTTCACACATATGAAGCATTCTCAGCCAATTACAAACATATATTACATAATGGTACTATCAGGAAAAAGGACAGGTGCATTCTTTTAGAAATACCCTTTCTGTGTAGTATCTTATAAGTGCCATGTCCACTTTGTTTCACTGTTCCTCTCTTATAAACAAGCATTTCTAGGTACAACCATAGCCTCTCAGTTTAGACTTCCTTCTGATAAACTGTTCCACTTCTCAGCTATTCTTTTTGAAAAAAAAAGTGATTTCTGATTTCAAGACTGAAGCTTCCACCTTTAGTCTGGTAGCTGGTTCTGTTTTATGTACGTAGCCTGGTATTTATTGTTTAAACCCCAGCCCTAAACATTTTACATCCTTCCACCTCCAATCAACTCTGTCTGTCTTCTTTAAACTGTGAATTCATGCCATAGCTGTTTTCTATTCCTGCACCTCATCTTTTTTCTTCTTTACTATCCTATCATAGATGTTCTTACTTTCCCTCCCAGACTTTTCCTTTAAACTTATGCCTTTGGCTTAACCTATCATAACCTTATAGAGTTACAGCATTTCCCCGTCTCCCTTCTTTTCTTTAGTAAGATAAGATAAAGTTTACCTCTTTTTAAAAAATCTTATTCTTCGCCCCCTTTTGCAACCTACTGGTCTTCCTTGCTCTAGTAGTAACCCAAGGCAGGTTGTATTTTTTTGAACCTTTGTAGTTCAGTCTAGTAAGCTTATATTTTGACCCTTGTATGATATGCCCATGTGAAAATAATTGCCTTGAATGAATCGCCCTTGATATTTCTATCCAAAACACTGATAAATGTTTCAACACCTTTTTTCAGGTTGCAGAGTAATGTGAAACATTGAATAGTTATTTACATTTGGCTGGTTTACTAGCTCAAATATGGCAAACAGAAGACTTACAAAATGTAGTCTACCTAGTCATTTCATGATTGTAAATTAAGTCTTCCTTCTCTGAGATTAGTGAAATCTCAATCTAAAAAAAATTAGATCAGTGGATGGAGACACCTGCAACAAACTTGTACATTTTTATAAAATGTGCTGTATATGAATCAGGTGTTTATTCACAAAGTCAGGAATGTTTAGGAAAGTGGAAGTTTGGTGCAACACAGGCTCATATGGTTGACATTCTAACATTTTTTCTTAAATTCTGTGGAAAGTGGTAAAATATGTTTCATTGCTTCATAGACACAGTTCACATTCACAAATGCATCCATTCTGAACTTCACCCAGTAATCAATTGCTCTGTTTAAGAAACATCAAAATTCTCTTCCGATGTTCGAAAGTTTCAGAATGCTTCAAGCTATAACCACTGGATTTATAAAAAATGTCAGACACCATAAACAGTCTTAGTGTCTGTCTCTCTATTCCATAAAAAATCATTTTTAATGCCCCGCATCCTACAGCTGTGAGGGAAAATAAACATGTTCACATCCACCTCATGAAAACGGATCAGCATCCATAGGCAGGCTGGATCTCATTTTCATCCTATATTGCTTGAATACAGAGCAGAAGCTAGGTTGGTTGGTGTTGTGGGATGTATGTCCCCACCTGGTAATCCCTCCCAGCCAAAGCAGAGGACCAAAATGAGGTCTTCAAACAAAGTTGAGGACAATAAAATGTCTTCATGCAACACTAGCATCATTAATTCAATGTGACAAATATTACTGATATACATGACAGCATAGTATCTGCTTGCTACATTACATCAAGGAAAATGATGTGATGTTAAGCAAAGAGGCTAATATAGCTTTGCTTTAAGCAAGCATCTGTGTGAGAACGTAGCAAAGAGAATGCTGCACTTCCAAGCAGAGAGCCTCTTCAAAACTACCAATTGCACCCCCTAATTGCTTGTGTTAAGGGCAGATGCCCCTTTTGCACCTCCCTTGCAGCAACTGTGCTTGAATACAGTTTTTCACATTTTTTTTGCAGTATTATAGAATTCTTACATCTTGTAACAATGTACACAGGTGCACATACACGTTTATATTTAATAAATCAAATGTACAGTGTTTTTTTTGCATACCGACCTACACAGTCTTGTTGTACTATGCTAATGATATATGGCTTGCACCGCAGTGACTCTATTAAGTTAAGGGCTCCTACACAAGGGAAGATGGTTTCTTTCCCTAAGCTATAGTGACCTCAGAGATGATTACATTTAGCAGGAAGGTGCAGAGCCTATATTCATAGAGCATGTGAGGGCAAAGTTCTGAAGTAAATCAATAGTTTTATGGGTCTTATTGTATTTATTTATTGAAATTTGATTACCAGTAAAGTCTGACTGGGCAAATGCCAATTTTCAGCTGAATCTCAGGAAGAAAAGCTCCAAAATATTACAAAAACATTTAAGAAAATAATTTTACAGTCCTGAAAAATAATACAAAAACATCTAGTTTAAATAATGGGGCAGTGGTGCAGTGGTATCATTGTTGCTTTACAGCAAGAGATTCTCCGGTTCATTTCTCAGCTGGGGTGCCTCCTGTGTGGAGTCTGCATGTCCTGCCTGCATTCGTGTGGGTTTCCTCCCACATTCCAAAGACATACGTCTGGAGCATTTCTTCCTGGGCCTCTGTTGAAAATTGGCTTTGTTCCAAGTCGGACTTTCCCAGTTAACAAATATTAAATAAATAAATAAAAATTTACCAAGTTAGACATAATTTGAAAACATTGGTTAAGAATAGATACAACTTATATGATAATGATATAATATTTAGAGAAATTTTAGTCAGTTTATATAGAAATTAAAGCTAAGTTAGCATATTACAAACAGGGATTGCAATATGAAGTCAGAGAAAAAACTAGTTTATGTCATGTTTAGAAAGATACTTCGGGGAAATAAAGTGATTGAAGTAAGGAATTGAGTGAAGAAGGGACAAGTAAGGAGGAATAAGGTATGAATATGAGCTTGTTCATATTTAGGGATATAATTTATCCTGGAGTTGAGAAAGAACAAAAGCAGATTTTGGTTAGGACATCTTTCAGAATGATTTTAAAGAACTGGCAGAAGGGTATTGACCTGATGGATACAGGTAAGGAGTTCCAGACCTTAGCAACATGTTATGAGTATAGACAGATTTGATAGATTTGTGGACAGAGAGGAGTTGTTGGTCATTGCACCATAACAACCAGCTGGGAACATAATTATGTAGAATGGTATTTAGTGGTGGATAAGCAAATGGATGCTTGATAATTTTATAGATGATAAGAAGCTGTGTATATGTTAGGTTGATGGGATAGTTCTGACCAATTTAGGCCTTTGTAGTATTATGTATGTCTGAGTGACTTTCAGACTTTCTACAATTTTTGCTTAGGTTGCTTTGCACAGGGTGTTCTCAATGAAGCATTTATATCTGACATCACTAACATTGACATCCTTACATCGACAAACATCAACATGATACTGCACATACTCTGAGGGTAATCTAAAGTGTGTCAATAATACAGAGGTCAATTTTAGCAAGCCGAGCTACAAGCAGGTAAACTAGGTGCTAGTAACCCAGCTGAATGAGTGTTAGGTCAACAGAGTAAGACAATGTATTGAATGCACAGTGTCCTGAGACAATGGTCAACACAAACAAGTAGGTGTTCAGCATGTGTGCGAGACTGACAATCCCCAAGTAGGGGAATATGTCCTTTCACCGGGATTGTACAATCTCAGAGTTAGTATATATAATTAGCAGGGGGTATGGGAGGTGCAGGGGGCTTGACCCCTGCAAAGAAAAAAGAAAACACTTGCTGTTTGTTTATTCTGCTCTGGTATAATCTGCAGAGCATTCACAGACTGTGTTATTATTGGTGCGTTTAACATTTGGCTGTCAATCTGTAGGGTGTCAGGTCACTGTACATTCAATACAGTTTCGCACACCCATGTATATATAAATATATAAATATAGATATATAAAGATAGACAGATATGTATCTATATGGGTCTACATTTATTAGTCGGAGTTACATTACTTCGACTAACAAAAGTATGACCCGACATCCGCGAAAGTGCACTTCAGTGAAAGTGCACTTTCGTGAAAGCCAATTCACCGAAGCATGATACAGTGGGGATAAGGAAATATATCCTATTCCCCACTGTAGTGCAATCTCGGAGTTGTTATATTTAAGTTGCAGGGTGTGGGGGGTGCAGGGGGGCTTGCCCCTGCAAAACAATGTTCTTTGTTTATACAAAATAAACAAAAAGCATTATTTTGCAGGGGGCAAGCCCCCCTGCACCCCCCTCACCCCTGCTACTTAAATATACCAACTCCAAGATCGCACTACAGTGGGGCAAAGGATATATTTCCTCATCCCCGGTGTATCGTGCTTCAGTGAATTGGCTTTCACAAAAGTGCACTTTCGCAGAAGTGGGGCCGTACTTTTCTTGTTCGAAATAATGTAATTAAGAAAAAAAAAGTAGACCCATGTATATATATATATATATATATATATATATATATATATATATATATATATATGTGTGTGTGTGTGTGTGTGTACTCAAACAATCACACACACATACACACACACACACACACACACACACACACACACACACACACACACACACACACACACACACACACACACTTACACACCTGCACATATTTTTAAATCATCTTTCTCTTTATAAAGAACATAACTTACACATTACAAAAATGTTGTTATCTGAATGCACAGCTAAGAGTAGTAAAGTGATGAGGATATGCAAAATGAAGGGAAACCTAAAATTCCATTTAGACTATTTCATGTGGAAAATTAATGGACACACTTCAACAGACACCTGTGGGAGTTGAGACAAATGAGTGTGTTTTATTTGAAACTGTGAGTCAGATGATGCTGCGCTGTGTCTGCCACATTTCAGTCTAATTTTGTGCTCCTTCCTTGTAACTACAGGTTAGAGTTCACAGCTGCACTAGATGTTTGGAGTGGTACTACTACATACTAGATGTATGATGTGGTATTACCACATGCTGTCAAGCATTACAGTACTACAGAGACACATCATTTGCAACTTTAAACCTTTCTAAGGTCTGACTGGTTCTTAATGAACTACTGAACTGTAATAAAACAAAAAAAAAAAATTTAAAAATGCTAACCAAGAACAAAAATACTTCCTCCATGGGACCTGACAATATTCCTGGTTTCTTAATAGTACTAAACATGTTCTTGCAGACACATTCCTTAAAATGTTTAAACTACGTTTAGCTACTGGTTTTGCTCATGATGAGTGACACACTGCAGCAGTGATGTCCCTTTGCAAGGGTGACCTTATAACCAACATGGGTAATTGCTGATCTGTTTCCCTTACAGACCTCATCTGCAAAGCCATGGAATTTATTGTAACTAACCTCATAAAATGTGATACAAAGTATCTTACTAGACTTGATCCCCAACAATTTGGCTTTGTGAACAGTAGATGCTGCCTACTGAATGTTGTAAACTTCTTTGAGAAGGTTACAGAGGCTGTAAACAGTGAACAAGCAGTACATGCTACATAGCTTGATCTTGCTAAGGTCTTCGATGGCATTCCTCATGCTGGCATCATACATAAGTTAAATGCTTTAAAAAATGACACGTGTTATAAGATGAATTGCAAACGGACTGTAAGATAGAACCCACACAGTGCAAATTGCAGGTGCCTCATCAGAAATTATGGAAGTGAGCAGCAATGCCCCTCGGGGCTTGTTGCTGGGACCTCTCTTTTTTATCATTTACTTCTCAGATCTTTAAGCAAACAGCCAAGACCTTTGCCTAAAAAAGTTTGATGACTGCAAGCTGGGATTGTTACGTCACCCTCTGACACCCAAACCCTCCTGAATTAACTTTATCTAATAAAGTTTTGGTGTTTTAAAAATGGGCTCAAAGTGAATGTTAAAAAGCATAGCATCTTCACTTTGGGTACGTTGCATTTGCTTGTTCTGTATGTAAAAGATTCCCCTTTGAACTGCAAACTATCTTTGGCACTCATTGTTTTAAATAGGGGCTCATAGGCTTAACTTAAGTACAGCAGAGAGTCAATTATCTGAACGTCAATTATCCGAAATGTCAATTATTCAAAAGTAATCTTCCAAAGTTTTTGGGTAGGAAAAATCATAAAAGTCTGAATATGTAAACGTTATATGAATTTGCTTGTGTGTGTTTTTTGAGCTTGTAGCCCGCTCGTGTGTGAAAAATATTCTTATTGTCCACTGGAATTGCTGAATGGTTTGTATTCCCTGCATGCAGAAAAAGCAAGATTTTAGAAGTTTCTTATCTGGTCCAATGTATGTTTGATTATCCAAACAGTTTGATTATCCAAACTATCCTAGGTCCCAATTAGTTCATATAATCGACTCTCTACTGTACATGACAGGGCACCTGTGCACACTGAAGTGGGAATGTCTATACCTTAATCCCAGTGTAATGAGGAATAATAACTTATTAGGCAGTGTTGCAACAGACAGACCGTGAAGGCTACTTTGGATGACGCTTCGGAATGCAAATTAAAATAAGCTCATATTTTAACATAATTTCTTGACTTCTTTTGAAGACAGTACACATCGAGTCACTCTGTAGTTTGGACAACGTATACTATTACTGATGAAATGTAGTTTTTTTGAGCCTTAAGGGTAGTGAACATTTTGCTTAAGGAAGAACAAAGAACATAAAATGAAAACTAATTGTACAGGAACTATTACTCAACATATCTGCATGTGAATTATTAAAATAGATTGGTGTCAAAACTTCTTACGTAAGATCCATGTCAAAGATCACTTTGCATTCTTGTTAGGTTCATAGGTTCATAGGTTGGTAGTAGGTTATTGGCCCTAGGGCCTATACAAGCCTAGCCATAACAATTCCCTGGCTATTTCTTCTCACAATATTTACTTCCCTGGACCCCTGTCTAGCAGGGTGACTGACGTGATCCTGGGGTGAATTTCCTATCTTCCATCCAATCGTCAAGGTTACTTTTGAAGAGGGCCAAAGAGACACTCTGCTTGACATGTATGGGCAGTCTATTCCAGAGTCTGGGGAGTCTCTGGGTCAGGAACCTATCCCTCCAGCATGTTTTGTTCTTCATGATGACAAGGTTTAGGTCCTTGGAGTGTGTAGCTGTGAGGGATTGGGATTTCTTTAAGTGTAGCATGTCCAACAGCTCTGGGTTTGACATGGCCTTGTATGTTAAGCAGAGATTGCCACTGAGTAGACGATATGTGACAGAGTATAGCTGGAGTTTTTTTAGATGGTCAGCATAGGGCCTCTGCTTTAGGCCTGAGATTCTTTTAGTGAGGCTATAGACGAGGGAAAGGTGGTACACACAGCCTACCTAGACTTCGCTAAGGCCTTCAACACCATTCGCCATTCTGGTATTATAGACAAGCTCACCAAACTGAACATAAACCCCTACGTCACAAGATGGGTTGCCAACTGGCTCACGGACAGAACCCACATGGTGACAGTTGCGGGAGCTAGGTCCGTCTCTAAACCAGTTACAAGTAGTGTTCCCCAGGGCTCAGTCCTTGGACCCCTCCTGTTCAGCATATACTTCTCAGAGGTACAGGCAAGCACAGGAGGACAATGGCTGACCAAGTTCACAGACGACTGTAAACTAGGGGCTTATAATTGACTCTCTGGCTGACACAGGCATCCTCCAAAAGGGTCTCACTGAGACGGATACCTGGTGTCAAAATCATGGCCTCAAGCTAAATGCCAAAAAGTGCATAGTCATCCCCTTTGGAAAAAACAAAGTACCTACAAACTACCACATAGGTGGCAGTCCCCTAAATACATAATAAGGGATCTGGGGACCCAAGTAGATAGTAATCTCACCTTTGATAATCACATTGCCAAAGTGGTTAGAAAATCCTTCTACATGGCCCACCTAATCACAAAACGGTTTGCATCCAGATCAAAAGAGGTCATTGTGCCCCTCTACTCATCACTCATCAGACCCATCTTAGAGTACAATGCCCCATTTGGGATGCACCTTACAAGACACCTGCAACAGCTGGAAAGACCACAGAGGTACCTCACCAAGAGGATCAATGACCTCAAACAGATGCCCTATGCAGCTCGACTGAAGAAACTCCAGTTGTACTCAGTTGCATACCGCCTACTCAGAGGTGATCTCTGCCTGACATACAAGGCCATGTCCAACCCAGAATTGATGGACATGCTCCACCTAAAGAAAACCTTATCCCCTCGAGCCACACACTCTAGGGATCTAAACCTTACCACAACAATAAATAGGACGTTCTGGAGGAATAGATTCCTGTCCCAGAGACTTCCCATGCTTTGGAACAAGATCCCAATCTACATTAGGCAGAGTTCCTTGCTAACACTCTTCAAAAGAAACCTTAACGAGTGGATGGGTAACAGAAAGTTTATCTCGGGGATCACTTCAGTGGCTCTGCTGGACAGAGGCACAGGGAACTAATCTAAGGGGACGACGAAAACCAACACATTCTGGCTAGGCTTATAAATGCCTTCGGGCAGATAGCCTAGTACCTACCTATGAACCTATGCGGTATTTCTGCGGCTTGTCCAGTTGTAGCAGATGTCTTGAGAGATACATACCAAACAGGGCATTGTATTCTATAATGGGTCTAATGAGGGATGAGTACAGTGGGACAATGACCTCCTTTTTTTCCTGGATGAAAAGCCCTTAGTGATGAGGTGTGCCACATAGAAGGATTTCTTGACTGTTGTGGCGATGTGGTTATCGAAGGTGAGACCACTGTCCACCTGTGTCCCTAAGTCTCTTATCAAACTTTTGGTGTTTAGTGTACTGCCACCTATGTGGTAATTCACGGGTACATGTTTTTTCCCAAAGGGAATAACTATACATTTCTTGGCATTGAGCTTGGGGCCATGGCTCTGGCACCAAGCATCTGTTTCTGTAAGGCCCTTTTGTAGAATATCCACATAATTTGTGGATTCAATAATGGCTCCCAGTTTGCAGTCATCTGCGAACTTTGTTAGCCAGAGTCCCTTAGTGTTGGCCTGTACTTCAGAGGAGTAGATGCCAAACAAGAGCGGTCCCATGAGTGAACCCTGAGGTACTCCACTTGCCACTTGTCTAAATAGAAAAACAGGATTAAACCTAGTATTACTTGTTTAAACCACTGTTTATTAAGCTAAAATAAGAGAGAAGTACTTTCACCCTTGTCAGAGCTATGCTACAGTTTGGTACATTTGCAGACTGCCTACAGAAATTTCTAGTTTTCACTGTTGTACCTCTGCTGTATTGTTGTACATCTATCAAAAGGTATTCTGCAAGTGGATTGCAATGTGCCAGTGACATCATCTGACTCCCCAAATTACGAATAAACAGCAGTTATATTTCTGAAGCTTGTCCATATTGCAATAACAATGCATGCATTAAGATGCTATTATTATGTACTGCTTTTTGACTTTTTTAAATAGCTAAACAGTGTGTGTGGTCATGTTTAACTGGAAAATCTGTTCCTCGTCAGAGCTGGAGCGTTTCATAGTTCTGTAAGTGCTGTAAAATACTTCAGAATGCTACAGCTGGGAGGGGTAAAAATAATCATATTACCGTAGGGAGGAGGAAGGCACTTAGCAGTTCTTGTATCTGCCATGCAGAAGGCACACACAAGCATATTCCTTTGTGATTAGCTCTTGTTGAGAGAAACCAGGAGAAAAGGTAAAGGAAGAACCACAAAGGAGTCAGAGAAACGTATAGCTAAAATCTTTGCTTGGGGAGTAGTTGCAGAACTTGTGAACAGATTAGACTGGAGTCATGCTGAATAAGTACAACATTCAGGAACAAGCAGCAGCTAGTAAAATCAAGCAAATGAGAAGGAAAACCAAGGTGATGCAGTCAACTCCGGCTGATGTAATGACTCTCAAAATAGAACCAAGGCCAAAGCAGAAGGTTGGAGCAAACTTGCAACAGCCTGATTACTGAAACCATTGCTTGATGTTGTCAGCAGCCACTCATGATGGACATTCATTTTCATGCCTTTATTTTCTGCTCGTCACGTTCTATGTTTTTGTTTCCATCTGCTTACCCTTGGGCTCATACTGCAAAACTGTGCAATCTCTGATTTTATAGTTAATATTTTTTGACTCCAGAATGTCCCAACTCTTGTCAGAATTGTTCCAGCTGAGTTTTAAAACTCATAATATTAAGCCACACACACTAGTATGGCACACTTGAATAAGTAAACAGAAAAAAAAATAAAAGCAAAGCAGTCTGCATAATGTGCCAGTTAACAGTTGTCTCTTGCCCTTCATGTTCCAGTCATTCCTAGCCTGATTCAGTAATTTACTTGCTTTGGTTTGTACTGCTAGGTCCAGAAGTCCATTCTGTTTGTCCACTGTGCTCTCAGTGAAATAATACTTTATCATGTCCAAGATGAAACTTGGAATTGCATATTAGAATAATGACATCTTCTGTCCCTCAAACCATGCTCTAATTCAACTGATGACCTTCCAAGTGAATACCTTAAAATTAAAGTAGCAGTCAATAGCATTGCCTATCTTATCTCAATGTTTATAAATAGGTCAATCCAGCTATCCTATGTTCCCTCTCCCTTGAAAAAAAATTAAACATTATCCCTCTAGACAGAAGAGGAAATTCAACAAACATCACTAAACTTAGGCCTATTGCAATATTTTTTCCCTCTCCAAAATAATTGAAAAATGTATTCAAAAAAACAATTAATAAACTATCTCCTGTAGGAAGAACTCCTGTGCCCCACACAACACAGATTCCATCTTTCCCATAGTAGTAACACTGCACTTCTAACCTCTATAGATACTGTCAATAAAGCTAGTGATAATGGCAACCTAGTCTCTTCCTTATTTCTAGACTTGTCTAAAGCCTTCAACACAGTTTGTCACAGTAAACTTCTACTTCAGATGTCCTCACTAGGTCTATCTCAGCCCACCCTTCCATGGTTCAATAACATACCAATAGGTATTAGTGAGTCAGTAAAATGGCACTCCACCCTCTCTCCATACCTCCTAATCACCACTGGTGGACAATAAGGCCTGTCCTTCACTCCTCCAAGTTAACATTCTCACCCGCCACAGATCCACACAACAGACCTCCCATAATACAATACACAGATGACTCTACACTCGTATGCATATCAGACAACTTGTCACATCTCCAAAAGTTACTCAAGAAGCTTTAATAGCCACTTAAGCATGGCTTTGTAACTCACAACTCATTTGAAACCCTAAAAAAAACTTTTTTCCCTATATCCCTCTCTCATGAAAAAACAAAATTTAAAATCTGTCTCTTAATACTACAACCATTGAAGTCACTTCTCATACCAAATTATTAGGGAAGATAGTAGATGATAATCTTAAACTGGACCTGTATTTATAAAATTGCATAAAGAACTCATCAAAAACTAGGGATGTTTTATTGAGCCAAAAACGTTCTCACCAACACAACTAAAACTAGACTTACCACTACTTACTTCCTCCCCTCACTACTTTATGGGGCTCCCATCCTTACTAACCTCCAGTCATCACAAAAAGCAAAACTTTAACAATGCTATAAGAAAGTGGCTTAATTTGCAACAAATACCCCTTTCAGAACTCACCACTGTGTATCACTAAAAAGCCTAAATTGGTTAAAACTACCCCATCCACTAACATATACATAGCTTCTTACCACCTATAAAATTATCCTGTCCTTGTCGAGCAGCATAAACCACTAGTTACCACAATCAGCTGCAAGCAGTGGTAAGAGAAGGCTCTAAGGTTAACAGAGACCAGGGTGAAGACCTGAAAGTTGACTGGAGAGAAAGTACAACAGTTCAAAGAATTATTCAGGGCCCTAGCACCCCAAGAAGAGGAGTAAATAGGTGGAGCTGAACAAGAATGGCAGCGCCTAAAAACAGCATGTGTTAGGAATACAGAAAAGATATGTGGCGAGCCAGGTATGGAAATAAGGTACATAAGGAAAGCTGGTGGTGGAATGCAGAAGTCCAGGAAGTCATCAAAAGAAAGAAGGAATGCAGCAAGAAGTGGAGATAGAAAAGACTGACCAGGCTAGGAAGGACTACTGGTTGGCTAACAAAGAAGCTAAGAAAGAAGTTGCAATAGCAAAGAATAGGGCATTGGGGGCACTCTACCAACTTCTGAAAAGTAACTCAGTGAGTGGCACAAAGAAACTATATCAGGCTGCAAGGCAAAGACAGAAAGATAAAGAAGATAGTCAGACACCCTTCATAAAGGATGCCAGCAACAACCTGCTCACCAGTCTACAGGAAATCAAAGGCAGATGGAAGGAGCATTTCCAGCAGCTTCTGAAAGAAGAAAACCCCACAGAAGCTGTACTGCCCCAGAAACAGGCTACAATGAGAGAAGAAGAGGAGTCCACCCTAGAAGAAGTAAGAACAGCACTAAGGAAAATGAAGTCAGGGAAAGCAGCAGGCTCAGATGAGATCACAGCAGATATGATAAAGATGCTGGGTGAGATAGGGTAGAAATGGCTCCTGAGGGTACTAATGACAGTGTGGAGAGAAAGGAGCATCCCAGATGACTGGAGAATAAGCATACTCGAGCCAGTGTACAAGAACAAAGGAGACATCCACAACTGTGGATAGTACAGAGGTATCAAACTCCTATCACATTGCATGAAAGTTCTGGAGAGGGTGATTGATAAGCGGATATGCACAGTAGTAAAATGTAAGATGGGAGATGAGCAGTTTAGAGTCAGGTAATAATGCAGCACAATTGACCCGATGTTTGCAGTGAGACAGATACTTGAGAAGAAGCTAGAGATGAGGAAAGAGTCGAACTGGGCATTCCTAGACTTGGAGAAAGCATATGACAAGGTCTCAAGAAAGCAATCTGGGCAGTACTGCAGTGGTTTGAAGTCCCAGAAACATTGGTAGAATTGATGCAGGCTATGTACAAAGACCCAATGACTCAAGTATGAACAGTGTTCGGCATCACAGAGGGGTTCCCAGTGAGAGTGAGTGTACACCAGGGTTCATCTCTGAGCTCACTGCTGTTCATACTGGTGATGGACTACATTAGCAAGCAAGTCGGAGGGGACAGATCAACAAAATTGCTGCATGCAGATGATGTGGCATTACAGGCAGACTCTGAGCTAGAACTTCAGCAAAGGATAGGAGAATAGAATGCAAAACTGAAGGCACATGGGATGAAACTAAGCACAGACAAGATCGTGGTAATGCAGCAAACTGGGGTAATCAGAAGAAGCTGAGAATAGAAATAGAAGGGAAGATAGTGGAACAGCTAAACAGCATCAAGTATCTGGGATGGGGTGGTTGAGGAGAAGGGAAATCTAAATGAAGAGGTCAAAGCTAGAATCAGAGGGGCTGCAGCCAGCTGGCATAGAATGTCGGGTGTAGTGACAGAAGAATGCCAAAGAAGCTGAAAAGTAAGGTGTACAAGACAGTGATGTGACTAGTACCACTGTATGGTACAGAAACCTGGGCAGTAAAGGCAGAACAGCTGAAGAAGCTAGAGGTGATGGAAATGAAGTGCCTGAGAAGGGTACTAGGATGCACACTGTGGGACAGATGAAGAAATAAGGACATAAGAGCAGAAGACAAAGTAGCTCCAGTTGCAGAAAAGATCAAAGAGAACAGATTACTGTGGTTTGGGCATGTGCAGAAAAGGAGAAGACAATCTGGTGAGGAAGATTTGGGACAGACAGGAAGAAGGTAAGAGGAAGTGAGGATGTCCAGCAAAGAGGTGGATGGATTGTGTGAAAGAAGATCTCCGACAGTCAGGCATGACTGTTGAAGAAAGCAGGAGTGTGGCACTGAACAGAGAGAGCTGGCGACAGTTAACACGATACCCCGACCAAAATGGGAAAAAGTGGGTTGATGATGATGATGATGATCTCGTTGTCCAGCACTAAATACCATTCTATACAACTATGTTCCCATTCAGTAATTATGATCCAATGACCAAACATCATCTCTGTCTGCAAAACTATCAAATCTGCTGAGCATGTTCTGCACTTGTACCATGTTGCTATGGCCTGGAACTCCTTACCTGTATCCATCTTATCAATACCCTCCCTCCAGTCCTTTGAAAACATTCTGAAACACTTTCTAGCCAAAATCTGCCTCTGTTCTTCTTCTTATTCAAGATAAACTATGTCCCTAAATATGAACAAGTACCTTTTCATACTTTACATCTCATTACTGTCCCTTCTTTACTCACCTCCTAACTTCAATCAATTTCTCTCCCTGACTCTCTTTGTAAATATGTCATAACCCTGTTTTTCCCCCAACTTCATATTGTAATTCCTGTTTGTATTATACTAACTTATCTTTAGTTTCTCTAAACTTGCTTCCATTTCTCCCAATATTAAATCATTATCATATAAGTTGCATCTATTCTTAACCAATAATTTCACATATGTCTAATCTTGTATAATTATTTAAACTGTAAATGATTTGTAATATCTATAAAGACTGTAAAAGTATTGCTCTTTAAATGTTTTTGTAATACTTTGGAGCTTTTCTCCCCAGACCTCTGGTAAAATGGGCACTTACCCAGTCAGACTTTCCCAGTAAACAAATGTCAATCATTGACTTCCACATGCTTCTCTTTATAGACAAGCTCACCAGCCTGAACATAAACCCCTACGTCATGAGATGGGTTGCCAATTGGCTCATGGATAGAACCCACACGGTGAGAGTTGCAAGCTCTAGGTCCGACTCTAAACCAGTTACAAGTGGCGTCCCCCGGGGCTCAGTCCTGGGACCCCTCCTGTTTGTTATATACTTCTCAGAGGTACAGGCAAGCACAGGAGGACTATGACTGACCAAGTTCGCAGACGACTGCAAACTGGGGGCCATAATTTACTATCCAGCTGATACAGACATCCTCTAGAAGGGTCTCACTGAGACGGAGGCCAGGTGTCAAAATCATGGCCTCAAGCTAAATGCCAAAAAGTACATAGTCATCCTCTTTGGAAAAAACAAAGTACCCATGAATTACCACATACATGGTAGTCCCCTAAATACAGAAAATCATTATTGCCAAGGTGGTTAGAAAATCCTTCTATGTGGCCCACCTGATCACAAAAGGGTTTGCATCTAGAACAAAAGAAGTTATTGTGCCCCTCTACTCATCACTCATCAGACCCATCATAGAGTACAACTCCCCATTTGGGATGTACCTTACAAGACACCTGCAACAGCTGGAAAGACCACAGAAGTACCTTACCAAGAAGATTACTGGCCTCAAACATATGCCCTATGCAGCCCGACTGAAGAAACTCAAGCTGTACTCGGTTGCATACCGCTTACACAGAAGTGATCTCTGCCTGACATACAAGGCCATGTCCAACCCAGAATTGATGGACATGCTCCACCTAAAAAAAAACAAATCCCAAAGAGCCACACACTCTAGGGATCTAAACCTCACCACAACGATAAATAGGACGTGCTGGAGGGATAGATTCCTTTCCCAGAGACTCCCCATGCTTTGAAACAGGATTCCAGTCTACATTAGGCAGAGCCCCTCACTAACACTCTTCAAGAGAAACCTTGATGAGTGGATGGGAAACAGAAAATTTACCCCAGGGATCACTGCAGTGGCTCTTCTGGACAGAGGCACAGGGAACTAATGGCTCTGTTGAACTGAGGCACAGGGAACTAATCTAATGGGGTGGCAAAAGCCATCACATTCTGGCTAGGCTTATAGATGCCCTCAGGCAGATAACCTAGTACTTACCTATGAATCTATGAACCTAAGAAGTGCTTCAGACATCTGGCACAGAGTATCAAGGGGTAGTGTGTGTTAGCATAATGTCAAAAAAGTTGAAAAGTAAGGTGCACAAAACAATTAAACCTGGGCAGTGAAGGCAGAGCAATTGTGGAAGTATGAACTGATGCAGATGAAGTGCCTGAGATGGGCAGTAGGATGCACACTGTGGGACAAATAAAGAAATGAGGACCTCAGAGCAGAAGTCAAAGTATTTCCAGTTGCAGGGAAGATCAAAGAGACCAGATTACAGTGGACTGGTCACATGTAAGAAAGCAAAAGATGACATGGCAAAGATGATTTGGGAGAGGCAAGAAGAAGGTATGCAGAAATGAGGATGTCCAGCCAAGAGATGGATGGATTTTGTGAGAGAAGACCCCTGACAGTCAGGCTTAATGGATAGGAAGGTAGGACAGTGGCATAGAATTGAGACAGATGGCAGCAGTTGCTAGGACATACCAACCCTATGTAGAAAAAAGGGAAGGGGGGGTGACAATGATGATGACTGGACAAAAAAAAACATTTTTGTAAAGATCCTTTTGTTTACTGGTCCGACCCTGAATCACTCCTCCAGCTACCTTCTTTCTAGCTAATTACAGCATCTCTTGATCTCTTGCACTTAGTCTCTTTCCATTTCTCTTATCGAATTCTTGAGCCCCACTGAGACACACTGGTATTCTTCTTTTTGGTTCTTCTTTCCCTGCCATGTCCTTCAATCATTGACTTCCACATGCTTCTCTTTAATTCTCTTCCAAGGCCTGTCCACCCTTTTGATGACTTCATGTCTTGAATATCATTAGCCGCTATCTATCGGATCATCTTGTAGTCTGCCTCCTCCAGTAATTAGATACTACGTTTTTACTACTTACATTACTTTTTTCTGCTGATAGCGATAATAGCTGCTATATGATCACTGTTTGCCATCAGTCCATCCATCCATCTATCCATCCATCCATCCATCCATCCATCCACAACACCATTTTCTCATTTTTGCACATGGGGTCACTGTGCAATTTCAACAGTGACAATCATACAGAGCCAAGGTTTACACCGCCGGGTAGCTAGCCCTACCATGGTTGTTCTTCCACACCACACACTTATATGTACAGTCACAGCTATGGCCAATTTAGATTGTTCAATCCACCTAATGCATGTCTTTGGAATGTAGGGGGAAACCGGAGTACCAGGAGGAAACCCCAATGGACACTGGGAGAACATGCAGACTCCATATAGAAAGCTCCCAACTCAGAATTGAATCGTAACACCTCTTGATGTGAGGCAACAACACTAACCGCTGTACCATCGGTCATGTTGCTTTGACTCCTGTACCTCCACTGCTCCGTCCAGTGCTGTCAGCTATTCTGCCTTGGCCATTGTTACCAATTGTGCAAATAAACCCCTTCCCCTAATCTTAACTATTTAATTCTCCCTCCCAAACATTGTCTGATTTTTATAGCAGGAAGCCATGCCAAACTGTTGGAGAGATATACAGACTAGTACATGCCAGCATAAGTTATTTTAGCAATTTGCATGTTTGTTAACCAGCTGAGTAAAGTAATCTCCTTTGAGGACATTTCAACCATAATGCATGCTATGTGAGCAATTATAAATGCAATATATATAGATAATTGGACAGTTTATAGTAGGCAATCAAACATTGTTTTTTTGGGGGGAAGGGGACACGGCACACTGGCAGGAAACCCATGTGGACAAAGATAAAATATTTGAAGAAAGTAAATGGAGGTCAGAACTGAAAAACAGAGCCTGGGGCTCTGAAGCTGAAATCATAACCACTGAGATTCTATGCTGTCATTATACTTTCGTTTAATTTTATTCGAGAATAAACCTCCTGAATCTTTGAGTTTATCAGATCTTCTGATATAACAAAATAATATGGCATGTCAGTATGATATGAGTGCTGAAATCAAATGAAAAGCACTTTCTTTGTATAATAGTTAAAACGCACATTCAGGTTGCTAAACATAATAGACCACCTATGATCAAAGAACAACAAAGCATTTAAAATTAAACTACAGAATTTGTGAAGCTATATCACTTTCATTTAAACCATTAGGCTTTAAGGTGAATCATATTATAACAGATAGTGTTTTTTAACTTCATGAAAAGGTCTAGCTTGTTAAAAGGTTAAAGTAAGTATGGCCTACTGTAATTTTCTTTTTGTTTTTTTCAAAAAACTTTGCAGCAATATTATTCATATTTGCCCTTTTAATAATTCATATATTTTCTTGAATTTTTAATTTATAAGGACATGCACTAGCATTAGCAGTGTGTCATAAAAATCCTCTTTACTTGAAATTTGTTATTATTCACCATAATGTGTGTTTCCTGAATACATGTGAACATAATCAACAGTTTGTAAACCTTTCGGAAGATTTTTTTTTCTTACTTAGTAATTCTACACTAGTGTACCTGATACGCTTTTATCTCTGTAAAAATGTGTTATGTGTACAAACTGAAAAAATATTCTTCAACACTGGAATTGCTACTAACTATATTACTTGCTTTACCAGAAAGATAATTAAAGGATGCTATAAAAGTAACACTATATTCTGTGTATATAAGTGGTTGCATGAAATCCATTTTTGTTTATAATTGCCCGTTATAATATCAGCTATAGAAATGTATAAACAAAAGTACATACAATCCTATTTTACATCCCTTGGTAGAAACTTATGAGAAGTTAGTTATGGAAAACATTTATAATATTTACAAAAGTAATAACAAAAAAGATTATTATGGAAATTTGACCAAGGGTGAATATAAATTATTACAAAATTTAAGAATGGATAAGAGTGTATGAGTTATGACTCCAGATAAGGGAGGAAGAGTGGTTATATTTCGTAGTAATGATTACTCTGACGAAATGTTAAACCTGTTATTTGACAACAGTACCTATATAGGAATTTCTAAAAATCAAATCAATATAGCATATTCTAGAATAGATTCTTATTTGGAAGAATACTTGTTAGATGGAAGGATAGATCAGGATACTCACAAATTCCTTTATAGAAAAGACCCCTTGGTTCCGGTCTTTTTTGGTATCCCCAAGATACATAAAAGTATTGATAAACCACCTTTCAGGCCTATAGTGGTAGCCAGGGGATCCAAGATACACCCAATTACAGTATTTATAGACACCTGTGTGCAACATGTTACAAAAAAAGTTTTACATTTGTTAAAGGATTCTTGGGAATTTTTGAAAAATATTAAAAATGAATATTTTAGTGAGGAAGTGTTCTTTCTAACAGTTAATATAAAGGATCTGTTTACTTGTATTCCTAAAATGGAAGGTTTAACATTTTTTGAAGAGGTACTTTTCCAACACTCTGAACTGGAGAATGACATGATTAAATTAATTTGTGAGTTTATGGGTATTGTCTTGGACAATAATTTCCTTTGGTTTGAAGGAGAATACTATCAACAAATTAAGGGGGTCCCTATGGGAGCAGCTTGCTCCCCTGTTTATGCCAATCTTGTTTTATTAGGTTGGGAAGATAAACACGTCATTGGTGGTCCATATTGGGGTAATATTAAATTGTATTTACGTTACCTGGATGATATTTTTATTTTATGGTCTGGTAAGGAAGGAGAAATCCTCAATTTTATGGAATATTTAAATTCCACAACCCAATTCCTTGAGTTTACGTTTCAATATAATAAAAATACAATAGATTTTCTGGATACTACTATTTTGAAAGACAAAGGAAAATTTAAATCCTTAGTGTATAGAAAAAAGACCTTTTGCAATGCTTATTTACATTATGAGAGTGAACATCCGTTGGGACAAAAAGTTAGCATAGTCAAAGGACAAGCAATAAGAATTGCTAGGATGACTTCACACAAGGAGGATTTAGCAAAAGAATTTAATAATATTTTTCAAATGTTTTTGGAGAGAGGTTATCCAAAAGACTTTGTAGGAAACATTCTTTACGAAATTTATACACAATGGGGTATTAGATACAAACCATTATTAGGATCTAGTTCACAGGAAGAAATCCATGACAATAATGTTACTAGGTCAAACAATTTTACTAAGGCCTGTGTTTTACAATATAACAGAAATATTGACTTGGTCCAGGAAGCATTTGTAAGAAATTGGAATATTTTCAGGACTAAAAAAGATATCCTAGAAAAAGTAGGACACAGGCCTTGATTTGTTCATAAGGTGGGTTATAATATTAAACAACTATTAGAGAATAGAATAGAAAATTTTAGGGAGGTCAATAAAGGTACAAGGCCGTGTGGCATGTGTTCTTATTGTACATACATAATGAAGGAACCACATGTTGTGTTAAACAATAGTGTCAGGAGTAAAGTTTTCTTTAAAAAGGGTAATTGCAACACTAGGGGGGTAGTCTATTTGGCTTGGTGTATAACCAGTGGACATTTCTATGTAGGCAAGATGGAACGTATGCTTAAACACAGAATTTATGAACACTTAAATGACATTAAGAATAGCAAAACTACCAATGCCTTATATAGACATTCCCTGTGTTGTGATAATTTTGAAAAATACATGTTTGGAATTTTAGAAATAGTACACATTAACCCCAGAGGAGGGGATTGAAAAAATATTTTAAAGAAAAAAGAGAGCCAGTGGCAACTTAGACTGGCAGCTATGTTTATGCCAGGTCTTAACGATTATGTTTCCCTGGCACCTATGTTACATGAAAAAGCCAACATTATATAGATATATTAAAAAATTTTAACATATAAAAATTTTAAATATATGGAATTTTATATATATACATATATAAAAAACAGTTGATAAAGTTATTCCAAGGCTGTTTTATATAATTGCATTGTGTTTAGTTATTCAAAGGAATTTTTTCTGTGTGTCATTGTCTTTTTAAATTGACTAATTGTGATGTCATAGGACTTTTAGTATTTAAATGTAAATTGAATTATGTTCTGGTTTTATTTCTGATGAAGTCTCTTAGGAGATGAAAGCACTAAAATGGTTTATTAAATTCAGTATTTCATACAGTTTTATACTCTGTTTTTGTCCATACTAGTTTCCGTTTTTTTTTGGTTTTGGTTCAAAGTGTTTCGTTTTACATTTGTTTATGCATTGCCTGTTATTTCTCTATGTGTCCTTGTTCATTTATGTATGCGTTGATTAGTAGTTTATCCAGCTAAGCAAAGCCTATTTTAGGGGACACTTGAGCAGAAAAGTTCCAGTTAACAATAAACAAAATTAGAAAAAGCTCTGTGACATGTGATGAACACAATTACAACAGAATGACACATGAACATATGGATGTACAGTAGAAAGAAAAACTCCAAAGAAGAAAAAATCTGTCTTCAAGATTTAATTCAACACATGATGGAAACCAATTATCATAAAAAGAAAAGTACACCAATTTAAGCAAATACAGTCTAAAATAATGTGATCTGCTGAACAGTTATTTATATCCTGAACTAAATTGTGGATACTATGAAAAAAGGTCATATGAGAAACATGTAAGTCATATTGTGTATTGGATATAAAAGAAATGTAAGAGTGTGTTCAAAGCAATTAGAAGGTAAAAATGACAGGGAGTCAAAAAAATGTGTAGAGGTCTACAAAGGGTGAATTAACAATAAATCATAATTCACAGGGCATGTTTAAGATAAACATCCCCTGAACTCAAATTCTGAGACTGAGATTAAACATTGTTTCAGGAATTCCCTTTCTACAGACCAGTTCTTTTTAAATGCAATAATTTACCATGCATGTTCATAGCTTCATAGGTCTTTACTAGACTAATGACCACAAGAGCTTTTTTAAGCCTAGCCACGCATCCCAGATTTCTGACAACTTCTGGTACCCTTAATAACTGTAAGCAGGAGCTTGGGAGGTGAAACATTTACAAGAAGGGGCCTGGAGATGAACCATTTAGATGCTGCTTGTGTCCATTAGAGACATAGGTGTCAAACAAGGGATGAATTTTCTGTTCCCCATGCAGCTGTCCAAGTTACACTTAAATTGGGTTAGGGAAAAACTGCTTCACAAGGAAGGAGAGCCTGTTCCAGCGAATGGGTAGTATCTAGGATAAAAGTTGAAATTACCCTGTGTAAGGATTGAACTCACAACCTTTGGATTATATGACTGACACACTATTAACTGTGCTAACAAAGCTTCATATGTGACTGCATATATATTCATGAACAACGTACATGCTGGAGAGGGATTGTAGAAGCTGACTTTCTTCTTTTCTCTCATATAGCCATGTATCCCCATGAACTGTCATCTTCTATCACAAGGCTGTTGTTGACCACATGGCCTACATAGCAGCATGTTGCACACTGCCTGACTGCCCGTTGTGTGGGTGGTGAGCCTCTCAACTGATCCACAATATTCAGACCCTTTTCTGAAACAGAGAATGAGGAAGTACTTATTTATTTTATTTTATTTTATTTTACATTTGTTGACCAGGCTAGTCTAGCTGGATATATGTCCATTTTCAGTAGAGGCCTGGGGAGAAAAGCTCCAAGAGATACATAAAAAATTCAAATACAGAGCAAATACAGATCAATTTTTTTTTTTTTAATGCGATATATTCAATGGTCTAATATGTTACATATAATAAAGTTTGTTGGTAATATAATGATATTTTACTGTTCTAGGAAAATGTAAAGAGTATCAGGGTAACTAAACCCTTTAAAAAATAAAAATAAAAAAGTTAGTCGGGGTGAGTAAAAAAAGTTAGTCATGGTGAATGCAGCTGCATAGCCAGTGTGTCTTTAGAAATAGCATAAGTTTCTTTTTAAAGAGTGGGAGAGAAGTTAGAGTTGTTAGTTCGGTGGGTAGTAAATTCCATAGCTTTCCTACAGAGTTAGAGTAGAGGGAGTCACCTGATGAGTTGTTGGATCTTGAAATGTTTATTAGTAGTTTGTTTGAGGAGCGTAGGTTCTTGAGGTTTTTGTAGGGTTCGATGATAGTGGAGAGTACTGGAGTATTAGTAGGTTGATGCAGGGTCTTATGGACAATTGCAAGCTGGAGATATTGAAGAAGGTTAGCAAATTCTAGCCAGTCTAGTTGTTTTAGGTTAAGACAGTGATGAGTTCAGAAGGGAGAACCTGTAGCAAATCTGTACTAAATAAATAATAATAATAATAATAATAATAATAATAATAATAATAATAATAAAGTACTTGAATTAGAATTTCTTAATTCACGGAACTGGACTACAACCATCTCTCAGAGTGACCAGTCCAGAGACATGCTGCTAAGACCACCATGAAAGAGATGAATCTTCTGCAATCAGAATTTAAATCTGTTCAATATCTCCACTCTTCAAATGCTGTATCACAAATACCATGGTGGAAAGGTCGTGCCGTTATATCACTAGCTTCACATATGATGTATACTACATTAACTATGCATACAAAGCTCAGACTGGGAGTAAAATTATCAAATATGATAGTAACATAACCATTTTGCATGTCAAGATACATAAACAACCTTAGTTGCTTCTATGAAATAAATAGTTTATGAGAGAAAGCAATGCTCAGAACATTGATTCATGTCTCATATTCTGCAAAAAATGTCTTTTCACTTCTATGTGAACATTCACTAAGATGGCTTTGCCATGTTCACTTTGTTAGTCCTAACAGGTATTGCTTCATCAGTGAATATTCTTTTTATTTATTTATTTTTTTAATTTTTAATTTTTGGTGCTGCCTCTACTGCTAAATTTCACTCCCTCCCCAGCTGACTCTAATACTCAGGGAAGGAAACATCACTAATATGATGAGGGATAGAACTTTAATTTGTGCAAGAGAATGAATTAGAAAGGGAGCAAATCATCCATAATTGCAGGGGAAATGTGCAATGATACCTCATGTGTGTCACAGGCATGTTCCCATACACATGACCATGAGGCATGTGCTCTAAACACCCCCCTCTGCTGAAAGTAAGCATCACACCCATGGATGTAGCACCACTGTTCAGTATCCAGGCTATGGCTAAAACCCCACACCCAACCCTGAGGAAGAAGAGCTGAGCCTCCTTCTGCTGGCTGGATGTCCAGAGCTCAAGTTATTAGTCTGTATCCAATCCCTATCAGCACTACTGGAAGACCTGGCACCATACCAGTGGCCTGACAGGAGTGCAGACTCCAAGTTTAAACTATAAGCCCAGTTCTGTCATGGTATTAGTAGCCATAACTGTGTGATAAAATGAAGGATGTGTCACCATCTTAGTGAAATATGACATCCTGGACAGTTCCTTTGTGCTTGGCTTTGGCTAACTGAGTCTGATCATGCACCATTTACTGGACATTTTATTAATTTCCTTAAACATATTTCAGGGACACTGCATCGATTATACTAACACTGGTCAAGTAATAATGGTGTTACACTCATACAGAAGATATCAGGCCTTTTTTTTAACAAGTAAAAGGCAAATCAAATTTATTTCCATGGAACTATATGTGTACCGCAGATCTCATTCCCAGTCCTTTAATGGTTCAAGTCAAAGCGCCAGTGGTTTGTGAGAACTGCAGCATCATACCAGGCAGGTAGCAAACCTTCCCAGAATGGCACAGGCTGTAGACGCTGCTGACTGTCAATCTGTGAACAGTAGAATGACATTAGAGTAGGCAGCATGAATCAAGGAAAAAAAACTTTCATTTTCCACTAAGCACTTTATTAAATTTAAATCAAAAAGTAGGAAAGAAGATGGAGGGAAGGGCAAACTGTGATCAGGAGGGAAGGAAATCCCAATCAGACATGTGGTCACTGATACAGATTTACAGATAATTTTCACATTTTAGAGTTTTTATCATTAGAAAGTGGATCTACTACTTTATTAATTCAAATGCCAACTGCTCAGGTTTCATGTACTCTCTGCTGATTGCTCAAGTCACTCAATAGCTGTGATTAGAAGGAAATTGTGAAAAAAAAAAAAGATTTTTCCAGGGGTTAAGTACTCCCCACCCCCACTCCCTGCTGTCTCTCCATGTGGGGGCTTACCTCCACATCGTGATCCATAAATATATTACCTCCAAGGTCACAGGCACACAAAATCATATTTTTACAGAAACGGTATTTGAGCTACTCCTTTCTTTTTACTAAGCTCTCTTATTGTGTAAATTATTGTTATTTTTTCTACTTGATATGTGTTTACATTCTAGAGTGAGACTGAGATTGGTCCAATGGGATCAGTGCTCTAGCCCAGTTAACAAATTGCATAAATAAATAAATAATCTCAAGCAGGAATCCACACACGGATATACAGCTGTGAGTAGATAAGCTGGCAGCAGATGAATGCCAGGTAAGTGAAAGACAACCTTAATACCTTACGACATGTTATGTAAACTTCAGTGATAACAACATGTGCAATCATATCCTAAGTCAGTGTTAATTACTTTCAAAGCATTTATTAGATGATTCACCCTTAAAAAGACCAACTTACCTTCAGGTAAAGTATAATATTACAGACATTCATCTGGGCTTCAGACCAGTTTTACATTAGGAAGGTTTGTGGTCTGCACTGTAGTGGCAGAACAGGTAGCTTACATCCTTCTAAGTTGGGAACTGCTGATTGAGGGCTCAGTGTCTGTTATTCTAAAAGTGTATTAATTCTGGTTTAAGCACTTGGGCTTGAGGCCAGTTATTTTACATTAAGAGGGTTCGTGTTCTGCACTCTTGTGGGAGGAGAGGCTGGACTCTGTCCTTCTGAGCTGGGAATTTCTGGTTAAAGCTTATAGTGCCTGCATATTTGAACTGCTTCTTACTGAAAGTGGCACACCTCGTTTGCTGTAGCATAGACTAGATCCAGACCTGCTGAATCTAGCTTTGTTTGTATAACTTGAGCACTAATCCAGGCATTCTTTAAAGTATTCAGTTGTATTTATCACTGCTGGTAGTAACTTGATTAAAGTGTAGCTATCATTTCTAAGTCTTTTGGATTAAGCACTTGGGCTTCAGACCAGTTGTTTTACATTAGGAAGGTTTGTGGCCTGCACTGTGGTGGCAGGACAGGTAGCTTTCATCCTTCTAAGTTGGGAACTGCTGATTGAGAGCTCAGTGTCTGTTATTCTAAAAGTGTATTAGTTCTGGTTTAAGCATTTGGGCTTCAGGCCAGTTATTTTACGTTAAGAAGGATTGCGGTCTGCACTCTTGTGGGAGGAGAGGCTGGACTCTGCCCTTCTGAGCAGGGAATTTCTGGTTAAAGGCTTATAGTGTCTGTATATTCTAACTGTTTCTTACTGAAATTGGTACACCTTGTTTGCTGTAGCATAGACTAGATCCAGGCCTGCTGAATCTAGCTTTATTTGTATGCTGCTTGTTTGTTTGCTTGTTTTTTCCCTGAAACGCTAATTCCACCTAAAACACGGCCTTTTAGCCCTTCTGTGGATCCCTAGTGATATCTGCATTGCTTACTGTACTTATTTCCTTCTTTCACTTGAAAGAAAGTTACTGTTTGTCGTTTTTGCATTTGTTACCTGTAACACATTGCATTTAAGTTACCTGGCACTTGCTCACTAAAGCAATTATGCAAGTCAGCTCTCAAAAATTAAAAGCACTACACCCTCACAAACTCCCCTTGAGTACCTTGTTCCCCATTGGCCCTTTTTTCAATTATAAAGGAATTCCCAATACTATTCTAGCATGTCCAAAGGTCAGTTGTCAATCTCCTCTCCGGTCCAGCTGGTGAATCTGGGAATCTTGAGGCAATGTTACAGCTGCCTCATGTACACAGACAACCCTCTCCTCCTCCCAACAAATTCCAACACATGTGAGAGATGCAACCATATAGCCAAACTGGAGGCTAAGCTCTCTCAACTCAGTACTGGCGTAACCAGTCAGGAGGAGAAGGAAACCACACTCACTACAATTCCAGTCTCACATAGACCTACCACGACAACAAACCAAACACATAAACACACAAAACATACTGGAGGCTCTAAATAAAATCTGCCTAAGCAGCAGAGACCTCCAAAGCAGACACCCAAATCACACCCCAAAACAAAACGCAACACATAACTCACAAAGCCAGTGTGCTGAACAGTCACAGCCCTTAAGGCTAAACAACACACCTGATGCACTTGTAATAGGTGACTCACCAGGCTGAACAAGGAGAAGGTCACGGTGAGCTGCCTACATAACACAAGCACTCAGGTCACGTACAAATATGACTCAGTCATTGTCCATGCTGGTGTGAATGACCTGAGATGTACCTCCCTGGACTACATGAAAAGAGACATAGAGGAGCTCTCTGAGCATGTAGCCCAGGCTATGACCCTGACCTTGAGTAGAATCTTACCTCACCAAGAATGATGCCACAATATGAAGACAAGATGATCAATTTCAACAATTGGCTTAAGTGTTGGTGTCATTCAAAGGGGGTCCAATGCCTGTCAGCCTGGGATGACATGCAGGGACGGCTTGCACCTGTCACCCTGGGCTTTGGATATTGGCAAAGGCTCTTGCTACCCCCATAGTGCCTTTTAGGCAAGGCTCAAAAGACAAACCCACCTCCATAGGTATCACAAGGGATAAGAAACTAAGAGTAATGCTACTCAACGCCAGAAGTCTAAACCTCAAGATGCATGCACTCAAACTCTCCTTAGCATGGAGAACCAGTAACAGAAACCTGGTTCAAGGCTCCCAAGAGCACCCCAGCACTACCAGGTTATACCTCATACCATACTTTTCTGCCCCAAAACTTGGACCGAACCACAAAAGGAGGGGGAGTATCAATATCAAAGATACCCACACCTCCAGGTTGGTGGCACAGCATCAGAGACTATCCATGTGCAACTAACTGTGGGTAAAACTGCCTTCCAGTTTATAGCCTGCTACAGACCACCCTCCCAAACACAGGAACCCCACTTGGCCTTCCTGAGAATACTGGAAAATATGAAGGTCTCTCCAAACACCATTATATTGGGCAACTTCAACTACCCAAACATAGACTGGAAGCATTACTCTAGCTCCAACACCCTAGCCCAAAGGTTCCTAGAATTTATAAACTCAAATGCTATGGAAACCTGATCATCACCAACATGGGGACACTATGCTCCAAACCAGAAGTGTATCCCTCACTGGTAAGATCAGACCATAAACTAATGTCACTGGATATTCACATCCCCCCTCTCTGCCCAGAAAACCACAGTGAAAAACTTCTAAAGCAAATTTCACACGCCTCAAAACCAAGGTGAAATCCTTCAAAGCCCCCGGGGCTGTGGAATATAAGGCCCAGACTGCAGAATCCTTTATAAACGCATTCTATGAACACCTTCAGAAATGCATGGATCATGCAATCCCAGATAAAACCAAGACCCAATCCTCCAAAGGCAGACGTCCTGTCTGGTGGACCCCAGCCATAAACAAACTATACAATAGAAGGAGGAAGCTACTACATGATAGAGCAAAATCCCAAAAAGGGAAGGCATCCCTGATCAGTATTAGCAAAAAACTACGGGCACTCATAAAATCGTCTAAGGCCAGCTTCGAGAGAAAATTGCACAGGATACTAAGGATAATCACAAGGCTTTCTTTAGTTATGTTAGGAACCTGGGTGGGAATTCCCAGATATGCTCAGAATTAGTCCAAAATGACAAAAATACACGAGCCCACAGACATTGCCAACATCCTAGCTGACAGGTTCAGTGCAAACTTCTCCCCCTCCCCACCAAAAGGGCAAATATCTATCCCAACAGAGTGCTGCCCCTGACATCTCAGATGCTCAGGTAAGAGCCCTCTCCAAAGCAAAAACACAGCATCAATGGGACCAGATGGTGTCCCGGCTGCGCCCTACATGAACTCCAAGAAGAGCTAAACCCAAACATAAAACTACTGTTCAATCTTAGCCTTACTACAGGATATGTACCCAAAGAGTGGCGCAGCAACAGTGGTCCCTCTCCACAAAGGTGGTGCCTCAATGGATCCTGGAAACTATCGCCCCATAAGCCTGACTAGCTTGGTCTGCAAAGCTATGGAAAGGATCATCATGGACCTCATAAAAAAAGATATTGGGGACCTACAGACACTGGATCCTACCCAGTTTGGCTTTGTTAAGGGCAGATCCTGCCTCTTAAACCTGGTTGATTTCTTTGAAACAGTCACCAAGGCCATTGACAAGGGAAGGTGGTCCACACAGCCTACCTGGACCGCAAAAAGCTTTGATACAATACATACCTTTCTGGCATTATAGATAAGCTCACCAGCTTAAATATAAACCCCTATGTCACTAGATGGGTTGCAAACTGGCTCAAGGACAGAACCCACATGGTTAGAATTGCTGGAGCCATGTCAGACTCCAAACCAGTTACAAGTGGCGCCCCACAAGGCTCAGTCCTGGGACCTCTCTTGTTCGGTATATATTTCGGTGGTACAGGCCAACACGGAAGGACTGTGGCTGACCAAGTTCGCAGATGACTGCAAACTGGGCACCATAATCAACTCTCCAGCCGACACAAGCATCCTCCAAAAGGGCCTCATAGAAACAGACAACTGGTGCCAGAGCCATGGCCTCAAGCTAAACGCCAAAAGTGTATAGTCACCCCTTTGGCAAAAACAAAGTGCCACAAATTACCACATAGGTGGTAATCCATTAAGTACAGAAGAAGTCATTAGGGACCTGGGGACCCAAGTTGATAGCAATCTCTCATTTGACAACCACGTACAAAGTGGTTAGAAAAACATTTTATATAGCCCACCTAATCATGAAGGGATTCACATCTAGATCAGGGAGGTCATCGCTCTTTACTCATCCCTCATCAGGCCCATAATTGAGTACAATGCCCATTTTGGGATGTACCTTACCAGACACCTGCAGCAACTGGAAAGACCCCAAAAGTACCTCACCAAGAGGATCAAAGGGCTCAAACAGATGCCATATGCTGCCCGGTTAAAGAAACTCCAGCACTACTCAGTGGCATACCGCCTGCTCAGAGGCGATCTGTGCCTGACGTATGTTAGATTTTATGAATATAAATCTGAAATTAATTATGTTGTAAATATGCTGAAAGAAAAGGCTTGCTTAAATGCAGAAACAAAGTTTAAGTAATATGTGATCAGCAGTCATACTAAATGACCATGGCTTGGAAAAGGAATCTGCTGAATGGACATTCTTCCCTTACAGACTCAAAACAGGATGTATGCAAGAGCAAAAATACAAAATCTGCTTTTAAAGAATGGACATTACTCCCTTACAGACTCAAAACAGGATGTATGCAAGAACAAAAATGCAAAATCTGCTTTTAAAGAACAATGACATGTTATTCTGCATGGAAAACAGGATGGCACAAGAACAGATGTTTTTTATACAAAGATCCAAATAAAATACAGGATGTTCACACTGTCAGAAAAGCTGATCTCTGACAATGTGTTTTCTCAAAAATATGTTTTTCTTCATAAAAAACAGGATATGCTTATCAGCATTGGCACAAGAACATATGCTCATATGTTAAGCTTAGTATTGTTTCTACAGGATAAGCAATTCTCCAAATAGAATACAGAACAATGTGTTTCCTCAAAAATATGTTTTCTACATGGACATCAGGACACTGTTACAGGATATTCACACTGTCAGAAAAGCTGGTCTCTTACAAGACATTGTTAAACAAGGAAGCTTAGTATTGTTTCTACAGGACTAAAACTGTATATAAAGAGCTGTATAAATCCAGCTATGTGAGAGATATGGTAGGGACACAAGTCCTAAGGTAAATGTTATATCTCTCACATCATCTGTACTATATGAGAAGTAAAGTTGGAACAGTACTTTAAGCCTGCAACGTGTTTCCGTTTGGTTTATTATAAAAAGTTATTTGTTACTGCTCTCTAAAGTTGATGCTGCAAAGTATATTCTCTCATCAATGTATATTCTGCAAGTTTCTGTATGTAACAGACTGTGAATGCAAATATAATCAGACTTTGAATTTTAGCAGAATCCAGCCAGCAAGAACACTGCAGATCCATCACACCAAGCAGTAAGCAGAGAGAGCTCAAAATATTTTTTCAATGGCGAGGCAGTAAGTGACTAGCTCCATATAATTTTTTCAATGGCAAGCTAGCCTGCATTTGAACCTACAATCTGCATTCAAACACAGAAGGAGTGATGGTAAGCCCTGCAGAGGGTCACTTCAGTTAAATTGCAGTAACTAACATTTGTACGTATGTGTCAATTCTGAACAGAAGTATTCCAGTTTATGCAGCTTGCAGTAGTAAAGTGTTATAGACGTCTACAATCCGGAGTGAGACTAGTTCAAGAAATTCGCAGTGCCATAAATTCACTAAAGAAAAGGGGGATATCCACTAGCCCATCAGTTCACTGCCTGTTGTGCTTTCCCAGCTTCTCAAGTGACTTTGAAAAATTTCCAGCCATCTGCAATAGCAGCCTGATCACCTGTTTTCTTGCTAACTGGTAAGACTTTTTTCTATTTCACATATTTAGTGTGGATGATGTTAAAACAGTTTGTATATTCTTAAGAGAGTTTTTATATTCTTAAGACAGTTTGTATATTCATATATAGTTTCTGTATTCCTAGACAGGTTGTATATTACTAGATAGTATGAATATTATTTATAATTCATGCAGGAGTAAACTAAACGTTAGTAAATTGCAATGCTGGTATACACAGCACATTAGTAAATGTAAAACCTTATTAGGGCAGGTTGATAGTAAGGCATTATGCAAATGTATTACAATATTTGACTGGTATCTCAAAGAAAACCATGTGAAATATGACAAATGTTTATTGTGTGATTCAACAAAAACTGCATTTTGTGTATTATGTCATAAAATAATATTGCATCATATTAAAAAAATAGACTGTAAAGACAGATCTGAAGAATTAACTAAGGGTAAAGTGTTTCCATTACATTCTGATGTTGAACAGTTATGTCCTGTCACCACATGTGAGTCAGATCATTTACTGATAGAACCCTAGTACATTTTGTTACAAAGGAATGTAGTAAACTTCTAAAAGACAGACACAATGAGTTCAGGAAGCTTAGACAAGTTATAAATACATCTTTTCAAAAGTGCATAGGAGTTTCAAATCCAGCAGAACAGCTTACTAAAGAATGTCAGAAAGACCATACAACATTCCAGAAAATTCAACAGCAGTTGCAGGATAAAGGAAATAAATTAGCTGAACTGACAAAGACTGGGAACTTCCTGCATACACAGTTAATCTGTGCAAAAGAAATATATTTTATAATATGTTTATGTTTTGAAAATGGTTAAACATACATGGTAGGATGGTAGGATCTGATGTCTGGACAAATCATTCTTAAATGTTTTACTTTCATTCAGTTAAAGCAAGACATCTATCAGTACTACAGTAAAGTAAAGTATATGAATGCCATTCATTAGCATAGTCAAAAGGTAAACAAAACTGTTCTAGTGTATAAAATTAAATAAAATAGATGAGTAAAATTTAAAGTCACAAGACATGACATGCTTGTATAAAGATATACATATACAAGACAGACATGCATGTGTGTTCTTTTCATTTAGAGTACATCTGTTACAATACACAAGAATAACAGTCAGACAACAGCAAATATAAATAATATAAATATAAATGTGTTGGTTAAACTAATATCTATTTTGTTTTTACAATTTGTTTATAATTATATAGTAACACCAAACAGTTAAAGTTCTGAATTTTAAAAAGAAAATCACAGATGATATTAGTCAAACAGTTTTTGTAAAATTAATGGCAGGACAGTTAAATAGTTAAATAAAAAAAAAATACTGAAATCCATGTAAGGTGATTGTAAAATGATGTCTATTTATGTTGTATAAATGCATAGTTATGCAAATCACAATCACATTAAAGGAAAAATGCCAAAAGAATTAACTATAGTTTACAGAGTATGAAATGTGAGCTAAGACCTTCCTAGACTGAATGAATAGTTACAGGAAATGCTGGAAAGATAAGATAAACAACAAGACTGATTGCCAGAAAAGTAACTTGAGTTTTTCTAAAACATAATTGTTAAAATGTTTATAAGCAACACTATTTAGTAATTGTAATAAAATGCCACAATTGTGCATAGATGTCACTGATAATCTGTTTGCAAGTAAATGTTAAAAGGACAAAAAAAAAAACCTCACTTGCATCAAGTACAGCCAGCACATGGGCTATAGTATATATACAATTCAAATCAATTGTGCAGGAGGGTGTAAATACCTACTAGAGGTAATATACAGTGAAAGCTTTATTAGTAACCAAATAACGTAAATGTATGGCCAAAGTGTTGGGCTGACATACATTCTATTCTCATAGCGTAGGACAGGTAAACAGTGCTGCAGTACTACAAGGGGAGGGGTACTTTCTCAGTTTTACACTGACTGTATAAGGGGGAAGGGCACTTTCTCAGTTTTACACTGACTGTATAAGCAGTACTGCACAAGGGTCTAAAATAAAGCTACAGAAAAAATAAACAAGCTAGAGGAAAAATATCTCATTCCTTCTTGACAATACTCTTTTAGGGAGAGGAAAAAACAGGTATTAGTGTATTAGAAATACTGGTAAACTGGATTAAACCTGACAGAATAATATATTTTACAAGTTGTTAATAGCTATCATAATGGTTAAACAAGAGATGATTTAAAATTGTTTTATTAAAGCTATACAAGAGAGAATAAAGATATGCAAAATGCATAAATGTTTCTAATAGCAAGAATGGTCACTATTTTCAATATGTTTTTGGCAAAACAATGTTGGTATAAAAAAGCATGAATATTTTTAATTGCTGAGAATGTAGTTTAAAATAACATGACATATGCATTTGGTGTCAATTCCACTAGATACTTCTAAAGAGACAAACATTTTCCAAGATTTTGCTCAATATTAATGTTATTAAATTTGTAAGATTAGACTAAATGTACTTTATAGTCTTTGTATGTACAAATGCAGAAAAATTCAGTACAAATGAAATTAATGTCTAGTAATGAATATGTGTGAAAAACATATTTAAAAAAGTGGGTCCAGTATACCTAGTAAATTGAAATGCATAAATAGCAAACAGTCTGTGTAAATACATGCTGTACAGGATACATCGTAATAAGTTCAAAAGTAATTTGTCAAGTTGTAATATCATTGGTTTTATCCCAGTAAAATAATTGCTTTCAAATATTTATTATCTAAGCCCAGTTCAGTACTTTACCAAGATGTTAATGGGCAGTTCAAAGACATGATCACAATGTTATGGTTAAAATGACATTGAAATTGTGTGTTTTCAGCGGTGTATAAATGCTTGCAGTAGCACATAGTTATTGTCTCTTATAGTTAATTCAACAGTTGCAAAGAGTTAATGGAACAGTTCTAAGTCATAAATGAAATTTTATGATTGCAAAATAATAAATTGATCAAGTTAAACTAAAGCAGACACAGCTTAAAATATTTTCACAGAATGGTCTGCAAAAGAAAAAGTTGTTAAATACATTCAGTTTTGGTAGTAATACTTTAATATCATTGTATTAACTATGTAAAATTGCATTTTGATTTGTTGTATCAAACTAAAGGTTTGTTTCTTAATGCATTTTCTATATAAAATGTTTTGAGTATGTTTAAAAACAGAGGGAATTGTTAGATTTTATGAATATAAATCTGAAATTAATTATGTTGTAAATATGCTGAAAGAAAAGGCTTGCTTAAATGCAGAAACAAAGTTTAAGTAATATGTGATCAGCAGTCATACTAAATGACCATGGCTTGGAAAAGGAATCTGCTGAATGGACATTCTTCCCTTACAGACTCAAAACAGGATGTATGCAAGAGCAAAAATACAAAATCTGCTTTTAAAGAATGGACATTACTCCCTTACAGACTCAAAACAGGATGTATGCAAGAACAAAAATGCAAAATCTGCTTTTAAAGAACAATGACATGTTATTCTGCATGGAAAAACAGGATGGCACAAGAACAGATGTTTTTTATACAAAGATCCAAATAAAATACAGGATGTTCACACTGTCAGAAAAGCTGATCTCTGACAATGTGTTTTCTCAAAAATATGTTTTTCTTCATAAAAAACAGGATATGCTTATCAGCATTGGCACAAGAACATATGCTCATATGTTAAGCTTAGTATTGTTTCTACAGGATAAGCAATTCTCCAAATAGAATACAGAACAATGTGTTTCCTCAAAAATATGTTTTTCTACATGGACATCAGGACACTGTTACAGGATATTCACACTGTCAGAAAAGCTGGTCTCTTACAAGACATTGTTAAACAAGGAAGCTTAGTATTGTTTCTACAGGACTAAAACTGTATATAAAGAGCTGTATAAATCCAGCTATGTGAGAGATATGGTAGGGACACAAGTCCTAAGGTAAATGTTATATCTCTCACATCATCTGTACTATATGAGAAGTAAAGTTGGAACAGTACTTTAAGCCTGCAACGTGTTTCCGTTTGGTTTATTATAAAAAGTTATTTGTTACTGCTCTCTAAAGTTGATGCTGCAAAGTATATTCTCTCATCAATGTATATTCTGCAAGTTTCTGTATGCAACAGACTGTGAATGCAAATATAATCAGACTTTGAATTTTAGCAGAATCCAGCCAGCAAGACTGAGTGTCTTAAGAACACTGCAGATCCATCACACCAAGCAGTAAGCAAGTAAATCTCAAAATATTTTTTCAACGTATAAAGCCATGTCCAACCCAGAATTAATGGACATGCTGCACCTTAGAAAATCCAAATCCCATCGAGAGACTTGAACCTCAGCACTGAAATAAATAGGACATGCTGGAGGGACAGATTCATAACCCAGAGGCTCCCTTCACTCTGGAATAAAATCCCAGTCCAGGTTAGGCAGAGTCCCACATTGACTCTCTTCAAGAGGAATCTTGATGAGTGGATGGGAGATCGTAGGTTTACCCCGACTATCACTTCTGTGTCACTGTTAGACAGAGGCACAGTATACTAACCTCAAAAAAGGCATAGCAAAATTAATTTAAAATGGGCCAAACACACTCTGGCTAGGCTTATAAATGCCCTAGGGCAGATAGCCTAGTATGAACCTATGAATCTATGAACAGGTCTGGTTTCAAGCTTCTAAAAAATTAGAAAATGTTTATGACAAGTCTACCTCATATTATTCAAATGTTGCATAACTGACTCTATGCTATTCAAGTTGAATACATTTAGCTAAACATTTCATGTTGACATTTAGCTAATTTCAGATTCTATAAGCATTTATCTAGTCATAAAACTAGTTTACATTGGTGTTTATAATATGTCTGTGTACCTTTCTCACTTGTAACATATTTATTTCTTTACACTATACCTTATAAAGTAGTTATGTCCAGTTTTCAGTAGCACGGTACTGGACAACCTTCCATAGTCTAGCAATATATTTTTACACAGCACAAACTCTTGAACTATGGATCAAAACCTTAAAAGTAATTGATATTTGTGAAACATATGAGGCCAATAAACCAATAAGTTGATCCATGTTTCCTCAGCAAAAGGGATTTGTACTTTGAAGTATTAATATGAAAAATTAACTGTGTGGAAATCACCATGCTTATATTCAAAAATGGAGATGATATGTGCCCTGGGAAATCATTAACACAAACTCCTCTAGTAGGTTGCTAGCTCCAATGTTAAGTACTTAGTAATACAATTCTAATATTTTGTAGAATGAATGTTTTAAAATTGTCTAAGGACATTATAAATAAAGGAAAATAAGAATTCAGACTAAACTTGAGGGAGGAATGTATCCCTCACCCATCAGTGTAGCCCTTTCACCCCTAAAAGAAAAAAAAATAACCACCCAGGCATTACAAAAAATCCTTTTAACAACATATATAACCATCAACCATTTTAAATGTCCTTCTCATCGCCTCCTCAAGCCTTTAAAGTGAGGAATTTCTTTTCTATTATCATCTATCGAAGTACATGTAACACAGGTTAAACTGGGAAATACAACAACTCGATGAGCTACCTTTCCAAACACAGCTTATGTTTCTACTTAAGTAATGAGATAGTAGTTCTGACATGTAGTTTCATTTCATAACAATTTTTACTAATGCAAAAAAAAAATTCAGCATTCTTAGAGATAGTCTGAAGCATCCACTTTCTTAAAGAATTAGGCAGAGCTCTTTAAACTGTAAAAATCGCTAACATTTCTATCATTTTACTTTTAGTATGCTAACCATCAGGATTAGCCACAATGTAAGTACATGTTTAAATCAGATAACTGAGATCTTACCATCCTGTTAGAAGAAATTTGTCACGTTAGAAACTTGTGAGTATTTGTCTCAGAAGTAACACCAGCACTGACTAACAGTGCCTTTTCACTTTCTGATAGCGCTGGTAATTAATCCATTAAATACTTAGAAGACTATATCTGGTAAACCATTCCTCCCCCTAGTATATTATATAGACAATACCCTATTCCAAAATGAGATTGCTGTTAGACACCTTGGTCCAAGGGTCAATTCTCTCTCCTTTGATTATTACATAGAAGTCCTTCTACTTATTGCAGCTGATCACCAAAGGGATATCTTCCAGATTCAAAGGTGTCATTGTCCCATTAAATTCAGCATTAGTTAGGTCAGTTATTGAGCACAATGTCCCCATTAGGATGTACCTGACTAAGCATATTAATCATCTAGACACCAGAGCTTCTTAACTAAAAAGATCATTGGCTTAAAAACCTTACACTACCACAAAAGACTATAAGCACTGGTCTTTTATTCAGTATCTGATAGACTCCTGAAGGGAGATCTGTGGCTTGTTTTCCAAGGCTTTAGGGATCCAGTATTCTAGGATCTTTTACATTTCCACAAATTGAATAGTCCCTCAAATACCAGAGCAAGGGATCTAAATATTTCCAGCAGTGGAGAGACAGGCTCATTTACACAGTGCCTTCCTTACCTCTGGAATAAACTCCTGCTGCAAATTAAAAATGATACAGTATTTTCCTTCAGATAGGAACTTAAAGGTTGGATGGGTATTCACAAATTCACCCCCAACTTTACTGGTGTGGCTGTGTTTGAAAGAAGAGGTTCAATCTGAAGGTGGCTATTAACAAGTTGTAAATGGTCACAAGACTCAATTACCTTGTATTTCTTCTGATCCTCTGAACCTATACTTCCCACTTCAAAGAGCTAGTAAGGCAGGTGAAAGATACTATAGTATTCCTTAACCTTCTCTGGTTATACAGATACAAGTAACAGTTCAAAGGTAAAAAAAATAGTGCTTATCATTTTGTTAATGTGATGTTACAGCCTCAGTCTTCCATGTTTTTCATATAAATATTTCTCCAACAACTAACTTTTTAGGGAAGAGTTTAATTTTAGTTTGTGCATGCATGTAATTTACAGTACTATATAGACTTCAAAAAGACAGAGACCTGGATTCATAAAGGTTACTTCAATGAGTGCACGAGGTGAACATTTCACAGTATTCAGAGACAGCCCTACCATGGTGTTTTTGCTTGAAGACATTCGACATCCCATTGAGCTTACTTCTATTACTTGTATTCTGTTTTAATTGCATATTTAAACTGGGAAAGAGACCACAGCTGTGTCACTTGTGAGTCACACATATTAAGTTTTCCCCACCTTCCCATCCCAGTGCTGTTGTGTTTTTTAAACTCAACTGTCTTCCTAGTTGTCTGCCACTTATGTTAATTTGACTTCGTATCTGTTTCCCTCTCCTCTTTCATTGGCTATTGTGAGTAAGCACAAAAGTATCATTTTGTGAAATTACTCCTCTTCACCTATTTAATGTATTGGCCATCCCACTATATTCCATAGAACCATAATACAAAGTGCCCACCTCTTCCAATCTATCTTGCCTTTTTAAAATTAGTGTCTCTACACTTAGATAGCTAAAGTTTAAGTTACCCCCTATTTCATATCTAACTGCTTGGTGCATACAGCAGAATATTCAACCATTTTTCCATCTTACCTTTAAAATCTGCAACATCTACTGCAAGACCAAAACTTACTGGAGAGCCCACATCCTACCTCTCAGTAGTCATCTTCAGATTAGTGATTCTGTTTTGGTTCTGGTGAGAAAAGGAGCATTGGAATATTATTTCTTGTGGGCTGCTGATCTCCAGAAAGCCTAATAACTCCTTCATAGGTACCAGTTTGGAATGTGTGCTTATATTCTGATCCTGGTGAGAGAAGGAGCAGAGTGCATAGGTTCCTGACTCTTCTGGTTGGGAAGTGAGTGTCTGTGCTTGACCTTCCTGATTGGTCTGGTTGCTATTCAAGGCATCTACCAGAAAAAGGCTACAGCAAGCCTATAGGCCCTTACATCATCTGAGACAAGACTGTGGATCACCAAATAGGCTATGGCCTGCTTCACATCTTGGGATTAGCGCTATTGTTTTGCTTCTGGTGAGAGAAGAAGCAAAGGAGCATTGTGAAGCTGTGGTGAGACTAACACTACTAGTAGTTGGGCAGTAGTAATTCAGGTGAATCCCCTCTCTTCATCATTCTTGACAAGCTAATTCTTTCTTTTCAGTAAGATCTGCTTGATTTCTTTTAACTTCAGAATATCTGCCTAAATACTTTATCCATAAATCATCAGGGTCTACTTATTAATTTTCCCTCAAGTGTTTGGCATTGCCCTGTATATCCACAGACACCTTGAATTGACATTTGTCCTGTAAAAGCATTAAAATTTCACCAATACCTAGTTGCACACAGGACAACTAGTTTGCAGAGTTGCAAATCAGATACTCCTGACATTATATTCTCACTCCAACTGCCTAATCAATAAAAAAGGATCTGTTGCCATGGATATGAATTTTCCCACTATCTCCGTTACCAGCTTGGTGGAGATGGGCATACTGAGGCAATGTAGAAATTGCCTCATGTTTACTGACAACCAGTTAATTCTCAAACAAACTGATATGGTATATTAGCGATGTATTTACACAATGTCACTGGAGGCAAAAGTCTCACATAAAAGCAGTCTTAATGTCAATAAGATTGTCAGTAGTAAACACACTGCACCCATCACACATAATTCCAAGCAGACACATTAACCCACATATGCTGACGCACTTAAATGAAACCTACCTAAACCCCAAACACCTCTTAGACAAAGTACACTTAGCAAACACCCTCAGCAACCCCAAATGCATTCTTTCAAAACAACATTCACATCAATACATAGAGCCACATCTCATGGAGCCTCTACTTCTAAGCCCATAAGGCAATCCACTACAGAATCCAACGTTCTGGTCATTGGAGACTCCATTGTGAGGCACATTGATATCCCTCTCACGAGGCTGAGCAAGGAGAAAGTCATGGCCAGTTGCTTATCACGGGCCAGGATAGCCACATTACACATGCACTAACATCATTGGCCACAAGTACCAGTATGACTCAGTCATAGTCCATGTGGGTGTAAATGATCTGAGATGTACCTCCCTAGACTATATGAAGAGAGACATTGTGGAGCTCTTGGAATATATGTTCCAGGCTGGTATAATCTTAGCATTGAGCAGCATTTTACCTTCTCCAAGGATGATGCCACAATATAAACAAAAGATGACTGACTTTAATAATTGGTTTAGTTTCTGGTGTCATTCTAAGGGGGTGCAATATTTGTCAGCATGGAAGGAGATGGTCAACAGACCATGCTGCTTTACCAGGGATGATCTGCATCTCTCCCCACTAGGCCATCGAATATTAGTTAAAACACTGTACCCTATAATGCCTTTCTAGGCAACACCATACTGAAAGTACTTCCAACATAGCATATCAAAACCACGAAAATCTAAAGGTGTTACTGCTCAATCCTAGGAGTCTAAACAAAAAAACTCCACTCTCTAGAAGCCGCCTTCATCCTAGAGAATGCTGACGTCTGTGCTGTTACTGAGATATGGTTTAAAGCCATAGACAGCACACCGACAGTGCAAGATTATAATGCCTTCCACGCTTTTAGACCAGCTACTGCACAAATAGAGATTAAAAGTGGAGGTGTCTCGATTTACATCAAAAATAAATAGACTTTAATGCAGGTCAAACAGGACAATGCACTTGAGTTTCTCCACATTGAAGTCATCATAGGCAAAATCCCATATCACTTTCTTGCAAGCTATAGATCCCCGTCTATGACACAGGAAACCCATACCATGTATTTAAACTTATTGGAAACACTCAGCATCCAACCCAATACCATATTCATGGGTGACTTTAATTACCTTACTATTAACTGGGAATCCTATATGACACCAAATGTACAAGCACAGAGATTTCTGTATTTTATAAACAAAAATTCCCTGGACCAGATTGTCAGTACACCAACAAGGGGTACAACCATACTGGATCACCATACTAGATCTGGTCTTCACTAATATGGAAGAGTGCTACACAGCCAATAGTGTAATTAATGTCTTCTCTGGTAAGGTCAGACCACAAAATGGGCTCTTCTGAAGTAAAAATACAACCTGGAAGCCCAGCTAGCCCTGGAATATTCAGGATCTACTCTAAGGCTACCTTCCTACTATTAAGTGATAACCTGGCAAAAATGTCAGGCCTCCATAAACCCTGAGGACAGTGCTGCCTATGCAGAACTGTTCACAGAAACCCTATACAAGAATGGTAACAGCTGCATAGAGGGAGCTGTACCCTTCAGAAAGAAGTACAGAACTAACTCAAAAAACAAGCCACCCTGGTGGAATTACAAAATCAATTGGCTGTATAACAGGAGGAAGAAAATCATGGCAAAAATTAGGAGGTGCAGCACCCAGCAAGATAAAAGCACTCTCATTAAACTAAACAAACAACTCAGAGGAAATAAAGTCTACCAAAGCCAAATTTGAGGTAAATTTGGCCTCCCAGGTCAAGGACAACCACAAGGTATTATTTCGCTATGTTCACAACCTCAAAGGCAATATGCAGTTGTATGCAGAGCTCATTGTAATTGGAGCCACCTATACTGAGTCAGAAGATTTAGCAAACCTACTGGCCAACAAATTCAGCTACAACTTTAGCCTTTCTCCCCATCAATCTTCCCTCAGGAAATACCATCAAATATAACTCCCACTGCTATTACTAGGGAACAAGTCATTAATGCTCTATCTCTAAGGCCAAAAACACTGTATCAATAGGCTCAAACAATATCCCAGGATGCCTTCTAAGTAGCATGGAAAATGATCTACCAGGCCATTTGGAAGTGCTATTTAACTGTAGCCTCTAAACAGGCTTTGTGCCTCATAAATGGAGAACATCAATGGTCATCCCTCTGCACAAAGGTGGGCCAGCTACAAACCCTGGAAACTATAGCCCCATAAGTCTCATTGGTCTCATATGCAAAGCCATGGAAAGAATTATCATAGACAGGATCAATAATGACATAGGAAACCTCTTGACCCTGGATCCAACCCAGTTTGGTTTCATTAAGGGCAGGTCATGCCTACTCCACCTGGTGAACTGCTTTGAGAAGGTCACCAAAGCAATGAATCAGGGCAAAATGGTTCACACTGAGTACCTTAAGCTGGCCAAGACATTTGATACAATCCTCCATTTGGGCATTGTTGACAAACTTAAGACATTAGGTACAAATTGTTATGTCACCCGGTGGATAGCCAGCTGGCTCATAGACGGGACCCAGGAAGTTAGAATCTACAAAGAGTCTAGTCACAAGCAGAGTTCTTCAGGGATCGCTCCTGGGACCACTCCCTTTTGGCATTTACTTCTCTGAAGTCAAGGCCAATGTCAATGGCCTCTGGCTGACTAAATTTGCAGATGATTGCAAATTAGAAGCTTTCATTGGATTGCCCATCGACACAAATGTTCACCAAGAAGGGCTGACACAAACAAACAACTGGTGCCAGAGCCACGGACTAAAACTAAATGCGAAGAAATATATAACAGTATTCTTCAGGAAGTCATTTATCACTGGTAACTATCATATTGATAACACACCCCTGAGAGTCGACACAGTAGTCAGGGACTTGAGGACAAACGGACAGTAGTCTAGCCTTTGACCATCATATGTTTACAACAGTGAGGAAGTCATCCTATGTTTACAACTTATAAACAAAGGTATGGCGTCTAGGTCCAAGGAAGTCATTGTTCCACTGCATTCAGCATTCATCAGACCTATTGTACTTGTAAACTGTTTTTCTGTTGTAACACAGCTACCAGAGTTTAGGAGACCAGCCACTGCTCTGTTATCTCTAGCTGAGCCAACCGTGGCTTCCAGCAAAAGACAAGACAAAGACTGCTGCTTTATTGCACTTGTTAACTGTTTTTCTGCTAAATCACTGATTATTTATCAATCTGTAACCTATTTTAACTGCTTTTGTTGATCTGAATTGTTATACAACTATTTTGTGATCTGTGCACTTTCTAAACAGTGGTAGTATAGATTAGGTTCAGATTTGGCACAGCATAAAAATCTACAAACACTTGAATAACAGAAAAAGCGACACAGCAGCAAGAACCCATCCCCCAAAATGTATTCTTAGCACTTTTGTTTCAGACAATGACAAGATTTCATCAGACAAAAGTATAAACTCAAATGAACTTTAAATAGCCACGAAGCCAGATGACATCAGCATCTCACTGCACAGTTAAAGAGAAACATACACAATTACTCTAAAATACATATAGTGACATACATAAAAAAACTATTATAAACAATTCAATTAGAAAAAAGAAAGTAAATAACTAACAACAATAACTGTTGAATTTATCTACGTTCTGCTTTCAATTTTAAAATACATCCAATGGATGCCATCTCATTCAACCCAGGACAACCTACTTCTCTCAAACATAAAATACAGTGCAACTCCCTTTGCTCAAGAAAAAGTTGCCATGGTCCACCCCTAGGGTAAGGTTTAACTTGTTCAATTACCACAAAGTTAAACTGATCCTCAGGGAAATCCAATAAGTGCCGAAATAGGGCATTGGTTGTTTTTTTTCTTATTTATTTCATGAATGTGTTCATAAATACGATTTTTAAATTTGTGCTCAGAGGCCACTTTGCCCACACAGTTTTAAAGACAAGAAGCTTTGGCAGATGTCCAAATGTGGGTGTTGTCATTTTGTCCCTATATCAATACTGGTGAACTTTTTGATATTAATGGATACCAGTTGAATATTAAAGGAAAGTACAATTGTAACAGCCTAGGAGTAGTATATGGGGCATTGTGTCAATGCTGCCCAGTGTTCTGTGTAGGAAAGACAGTTATTGTTGTTAGTTATTTATTTTCTCTTTTTTCTATTTGAATTAACAACATGTTTTTCTGTGTATGTCACTATATGTATTTTAGAGTAATTGTTTATGTTTTTCTTTAAATGTGCAATGAGATGCTGATGTCATCTGGCTTGTAGGATATTTAACGTTCATTTGAGTTTATACTTTCATCTGATGAAGTCTTGTCATTGTCTGAGATGAAAGCGCTAAGAATAACTTTTGGGGAATGAGTCCTTGCTGCTGTGTAGATTCAGATTGGATATATCTAGTTCTGTTTTCTTTGAATTGACCACTAATCTCCAGCTAACTTTTTCTGGAAAGGGTCCCCTGCACCCTTGTGGCAGGACAGTGTAGCTAAAGATCCTTCCATTAGATGCATATTGGTCCAGGGCTCATTTCTGAGCATTTGCATTGGTGGTTTGCCCTCCATTAAGGTTTTTTCATTTGCTTTAAAAGCCCCATGTTTGTGCCAGTTTGAGCTTGTTGCAACACAGCTTCCAGAGTTTAGGTGACCAGCCACTGCTCTGTTATCTCTATCTCTTATCCATCCAAGGCTTCTAACAAAAGATAAGACAAAGATTGTTGCATTATTGTACTTGTAAACTGTTTTTCTGCTAAATCATTGATTATTTCTGCATTTTTTACCTATTTTAACTGCTTTTGTTGATCTGAACTGTTTTGCAACTGTTTTGTGATCTGGGCACTTTCTAAACAGTGGTAGCTTAGACTAGATTCATATTTGCTGTCTCTAGTTCTGTTTTCTTTGAATTGAGCACTAATCTCCAACTATTTTTTTCTGGAGAGAGCCCACTGCATCCTTGTGGTAGGAGACCGTAGTTAAGGACCTTTCCATAAGAAGCTTATTAGTCCAGGGCTCAGTTTTGAGCATTTTCATTGGTGATTTGCCCTCCATTAAGGTTTTTTCATTTGTTTTAAAAGCCCTGCATTTGCACGAGGCACAGCATCTCACACTAATGTGCAATTGTGGTTACTCTTGGCTGTTATAAACACAAAGCTTTTGCTAACTTTATTTTCCCTTATTTGTGGTCAGTGCTCAAATGGAGGTTTTTGCTGTTGTGCTTCATTCTTTGGTGTAATGATCAGCTGACCCTCTGAGGTACCCACACTAGTCCTATTCAACAGCTCTAGTAGTCAAGTCTCTCACAGCATCCCCAACTGGTCATTCCTGGTCAATTCATGTTACTGACCATACCATTGTACCTAACACTATGGAAGGACAATTTCCCACCATTTCTCCAGCCAACCTAGTCAACATGCGAGAGGTGCATCTATATACAAAACTTAGAATCTAGTTCTCCCATTCACCATTCAGTATATCTGACACTAAACAGGTTGACAGCACAAACATCCCACCACCTTCACCAACCATGCAAACACACAACCCTACATATTCAGAGGTCCTCTCTAAAAACCTACCCAAAGCTCAGAGACCTCCCAAAACCAAACACAAGCACACTTCACATGGTACACTTGCAGATGACCGTAGTATACATAAAGGCTCATGCACCAGTGTCTCACCAAATAAGCCATTAAGGCATAACACAAAACCCAGTGTCCTAGTCAAAGGTGATTCTATCATGAGACGGTTGGATAAGAAGAAGGTCACACTTACCTGTCTGTCTGGTGCCAGGATCTGAAACATCCAACACGCACTTAAGTCTCTCAGCAACAAATACTGTTATGACTCTGTCATAGTACATGTTGGTGTGAACGACTTGAGACGTACCTCTCTGGACTATATGAAGAGAGACATGACTGAGCTCTCTGATTATGTGTCCCAGGCTGGTATGTCCCTAGACTTGAGCAGCTTACTGCCATCACCAAAGGTCATGACACAATACAAACAAAAATGTCTGACTTCAACAATTGTTTTAGCTTCTGGTGTCACTCCAAGGGGATCCAGTTCCTGTCAGCCTGGGATGATATGGTCGATAGACCTTGATGCTTTGCCAGGGATGGTCTTCACCTGTCACCCCCTGGGATTTCAGTTACTGGCTAAGGGTCTTGCCTCCCCATAGTATCTTTTTTAGGAAATGTCACAAGGACAAAATTTCCAATGTAAATTTCTCCTCAAAAACCATCATCAAGGTTTTGCTCCTAAATGCTAGGAGTTTAAATTTAAAACTGTACTGTCTGGAAGTTGTCCTCACCCTAGAAGATGCCGACATCTGTGCAATCACAGAGACTTGGTTTAAGGCTGCTGAAAGCACCCTGGCTATACTGGGTTACAATGCCTTCCACACATTTAGACCACTAAATGAGAGTGGGAAACCAAACAAAGAGGAGTATCTATATTCATCATAGATGACTGGTTAAACTGAACAAGAGTCCCTTGCATAGGCAAGACCCTTCTACAAATTATTGCCAGTTATAGGACCCCTTCTATGAATCAAGATACCCACAATGCCTATCTAGACATACTGGAATCACTCAATATACAACCAAACACCCTGGTTTGGTGGACTTCAACTACCCATCCATAAACTGGGAAAACTATAACTGTACCAATGCACCCGCCCAAAGATTCTTGAACTTTATTAACTTATACACCCTGAACTAATTAGTTGTCTCCCCAACAATGGGTTCAAACATTCTGGACCTGGTGCTCACCAACAGGGTGATCATTGCACCACTCTGAGTGTACAGTCCCCCCTCATGAGATCTGATCATAGGTCAGTCTCCTTAGAAGTACCAATCACATCTGACCCACCCTCAGCTGAAACAAGGCTAAAAACTTCTCCAAAGCTAACTACAACCTTCTAAGAGACCGCATTAGTAGCTTCATAACTCCTGCCTTTAGTGATGGCAAGGACGGTTTACTATCAAAATGTTGAAATTCACATGGTCGACAGTCATAACATCGAAAGTCATTACTCCGAACGTTCAAAATACTGAAAAAAAAATGTCAACGTTGAAATGGTCAAAAAACATCTGCAGCACTGACAGTAGTGTTTTTGCAGTGGAGATGTGCCCCCCTGCACCCCCCACACCCCCTGCTACTTATATATTACAACTCTGAGATCGCACAACAGTGCTGACAAGGGTATATCCTTGCCCTGTTGTCAACATAATGTAGACAGGTAATTTGCATGCACTTCCTGTCGACCAAATGAACTACTTAATATTCATGTTTTGACCATATGGGTCAATTAAATGAACATTAGACCATATGAATTTCAACATTTTGATAGCAAACCGGCAAGGACACCTATGCTGGGATACACCATTTACACATTTGCATCAACTCAGCCATACTGGACAGGATCAAAGTAAGTTCCCCAAGAAAAAAGCAAACCTGCTTGGTGGACATCTGCAATAAACAGGCTATATAGGAGAAAAAAATGCTGTCTAAAAGAAGTAAATCATGGTCCCATAGCTCAAAGCACTCCCTCTTCTACTTAAATAAGCAAATAAGACACCTAGTAAAGCAATCTAAAGCCGACTATGAATGCAAATTGGCCACTCTAGCTAAGGATAACCATAAGACATTATTTGGCTACATGCATAACCTCAAAGGAAAATCGTAAATAGTACAGCATATACTGAACCGGTGGACATTACTAACCTGCTGGTGGATAGGTTCAGTGAGAATTTTTCCCCCTTGTCTCCACCTCACATACCATAACACATTCCTTCTACATGTCCACCCCTTGTATCTCTAATGAACAGGTCATTAATGCCATTTCTAAAGCCAAACACACAGCCTCTATGAGTCCAGACAACATCCCTGGCTGTGTTCTAAATTGTTTACAACAGGAGCTAGCCACACCACTAGGCACCTTGTTCAACCACAGCCTAAACACTGGGTATGTTCCTGCAGAATGGAAAACTGCTACTATCCTCCCCTTACGTAAGGGGGGGGGTCCATCCACTGATCCAGGAAACTATAGACCCATAAGTCTGACCAACCTCATCTGTAAGGCCATGCAGAGATTCATCATGGACCTTATCAACAAAGACATTTTACAGCATTCCTCACTTAGGTATCATAGAAAAACTTACCCAACTAAATGTAAACCAGTATATTGTTAGGTGGGTTGCTAACTGGCTCACCGATAGAACACACACAGTTAAAATAGGGGAGTCTACATCCACTAACAGACTAGCAACCAGTGGAGTTCCACAAGGCTCAGTGCTAGGGCCCCTTTTGTTTAGAATATACTTTTCAGAAGTACAGGCAAAAGGCTTTTGGCTAACTACATTTGCAGATGACTGCAAGTTGGGAGTAGTCAGAGAGACCCCAAGGGACAGTGATATCCTACAGGAGTGTCTTACACAAACCAACAACTGGTGCCAATGGCATGGGCTCAAATTAAATGCAAAACAATCTGTCATCATCCTCTTTGGCAAGGAAGATGTCCCTGAAGACTACCACATTAATAATAATACCTTAAGTACTCAATCCGTGGTGAGAGATCTGGGTACAGAGGTTGACAGCAACCTCTCCTTTGACCACCATATTTCTTCAGTGGTAAGAAGAGACTTCTGTGTTGCCCATCTTATGAGCAAAGGCATTAAAAGGATGTCATAACCCCCCTTGTACAATTCCCTTATCAGACCAATAATAGAGTACAAAGCTCTCTTTGGTATGTACCTCACCAGGCACCTACAGCAACTGGAGAGAAAACAGAGGTACTTTATAAAGAAAATCCAAGGCATTCAACATGTCTTATGTCAATAGACTTAAATCCCTTTCTCTATACTTTATACTCTATGTCATACAGACTGCTCAGGGGAAATCTTTGCCTTGCATATAAGGCAGCCTCAGATCCAGCCCTAATGGAAATGCTGCATATTCACAAGTCAAATGGCACTCGTTGCACTCACGCTAGTGATTTTAACCTGAAATGCAACATCAACAGGACTTGCTGGACAGACAGATTCTTCTCCCAAAGGCAGCCTGTATTCTGGATCATGCTTCCAATTCAAGTGAAGCAGAGCCCGTCATTGACCCTTTTTAAGTATAATTTGGATGATTGGATGGGTTACCCTAAATTCATCCCAGGGTCTCACTTGCCTCCCTAGTGGACAAGAGCAGGAGATGTTAAGTTAGGTCTGCTTATAACATTGATACTAGAGAGAAATGGGTTAAAAGTTGGCTAAGCGTGTAAGGGTCCCAGGGCCATTAGCCTAGTAACCTCCTATGATCCTATCCTTGAGTACAATGCCCCCTTTTGTATGTACCTTACCAGGCATATCCAACAACTGGAATGCCCACAGAGGTTCCTCACTAAAAGAATAGAGGGCATAAGTAATACGTCCTCTGCAGACCGGCTCAAGGTTCAATCCTTGTATTCTGTCTCCTACAGGGTCTTGAGGGGAGACCTATGCCTGGCATACAAGGCATGTCAGACCCCACTTTGATGGACTTCCTGCATATCGGCAAAGCAAACAGCACCAGAATTACCTGTTTTAAAAACATAAACCTTGCCCGTGATATAAGTAGAACCAGCTAGTGAGACAGATATGTATTGCAGAGACTACCCCTTCTCTGAAACAGGCTCCCCATCCATGTGAAGCAGAGTTCCTCCCTAACCCAATTCAAGTGTAACTTGGACAAATGGATGGAGAACAGGAAATTCATCCATGGTTTGGCACCTATGTCTCTAATGGACACAGGCAGCCTGTAAATTGTTCATCTCCTGGGACCCTGTTTGTAAATGCTTCACCTCCCAAGCCCCTGTTTACATTTATCAAGGCACCAGAAGTTGTCACAGATTTGGGATGTATGGCGAGGGTTAAAAAGGCTCTTGTGGTCATTAGCCTAGTAAACACCTATGAAACTATGAGCTGCATCTGTGGCAGTGCTACATGCTAATGAGGCATTCTGAGGGAGAGGTGTATGCTAATTAGCCATGAAATTTCCCCGGGAAGGCATCTACATGCTGAGCAATTCATAGAATCTCCCAGCCATATAGATTAGCATGGCTGCTCCTTGCACCTCATGGTAGTGAACATGACATGAAGGGCATGTTAATCCATTGCACTAGAGGCAAGTCCTGGGGAGTTTAGTTGTAAGGTACTTGTAGGGGGTGTGTGAGCATGTTTGAGTATATGTGTAAGTGTGTGTCTGCCCGGAAGGTAACAGTAGGGGTGGTAAGTTAAGTGTTTGAATGGGTGACTGCATCCGTGAGTGCAATTGGGTGGGGAGGGGGTTGTGTGTGTGTGTGTGTGTGTGTGTGTGTGTGTGTGTGTGTGTGTGTGTGTGTGTGTGTGTGTGTGTGTGTGTGTGTGTGTGTGTGCGTGTGTGTGTGTGTGTGTGTGTGTGTGTGTGTGTGTGTGTGTGTGTGTGTGTGTGTGTGTAAATAGCATGAATATAAATAGCATGAATATGTCTGTGTGTGTGTGTGTGTGTGTGTGTGTGTGTGTGTGTGTGTGTGTGTGTGTGTGTGTGTGTGTGTGTGTGTGTGGGCTGGGGTGCCTGTTGTACTTTTATAAACACCTAAACTAAAAAGCAATACCTATAACATTGGATGGAAGGACCAACAGACCCCAGGAATACTTCTCAATCAATACATGGCTCAGGGGGAATGTTAGACATCAGAGATACTTGTTTACTAATACATGAGGTATACTTATTTAATAATATGTAGTCAAGGGGGAATATTAGACACTGGGATACAGTACAGTACATAGAGTGCTTCAAAAGCATATAATAAAAATTAAAAAAAAAATTAGACACAAGGAACAATAGCGCATAGCATGCATGAAAGACACACAAACCCTGCACCTTGACACATAATACTATAGCACTAACCCACTGCACTAACAGAAATTTGAGGCCAGCAAGGGTTTTTGGATGTATATTGGGGATGCACTACCTCTAATGTCTGGCATTAATGACTGACATAAATCTTCCATGATTTACAAGGGCAGGAAAAGGAATACTGGGAACTTTCAGACAACACAGGGGAAGGTATGGAATGTGTGTGTGTGTGTGTGTGTGTGTGTGTGTGTGTGTGTGTGTGTGTGTGTGTGTGTGTGTGTGTGTGTGTGTGTGTGTGTGTGTGTGTGTGTGTGTGTGTGTGAGTGCATGAGGGGGTGCCTTAGCTTACAAGATGTGACCACTGACATCGTTAACTACTGTGGAAAGTGCTAATCTGCATTCTACAGTAATTAACTGTGATTCAGAGGCATGCAACTTAGCCCATATGAGGTCTTTCCTCACTGCAGCTAAAGTGTCTGAATCTCAAATTGTTGCATTGCAAAAATAAGACCTTTTTACTGAAGCGTTTGTGGCCCACATTGGGCATCTTTATGAATCCTTGGGAACAGTGTCTAGATGCCAAACTGTGTAACTGTGTTTAATCACTATCATTGAAGGGTTCATAACAGTGTATTCCCCCTTTAACATTCAGACTGAGACAAATTACTTTTCCTAAATAAAGTAAAACTTGAAGAGAAAAACATATACTGAGACTTTCGTGACTTGTCACAGGGAAAATTATGGAAATAATGAAACTGAAACATACTGAAGGATTTGTGGCTGTTAAAGTACATCAGGGAGATACTATAGCAAGAATGATGATCCTGGTCAAATATTTACAACATTTGGAGGTACCAGCAGAAGAATTTGTAAGGTTGAAGTAAATCTGCTCCTCTCATACAGAGCATTTTTCTGAAAAGCGTCTATATCAGGAGTTCGAACGCACAGGTGTCCGAACACCATAACATCGAACCGGGAAGTTCGAAATGTGAAAATAGCGAAGCTGCGGAACACCAGTTTGTTTTTCCCAGGGAAAAAAATCGGTGGACCATTTCCATGGCTTTGCTATTTCCTCCACTGTGGTGCAATCTTGGAGTTGGTATATTTAAGTAGGGGGGGGTGTGGAGGCGGAGCCCCCCACATTGGTAAAAGTTTGAAGTGTACGTGTTTTTTTTTTTTTGTATCGGAACAGCGATTTTTTTTCCCTGGGAAAAAAAATCACTGTTCTGTGTGTTTGAAATTCGTGCATTTCAGACTTCCTGGTTCGATATCACATCGTTCGAACACATGTGCTTTCAACGACGTGATATAGACCCGTTTGAAAATATACAGAGTACTAATGGGCCATATTACAACTATGTTATATAAAATGGACCATATTACAACTATGTTATATAAAATAAACTCTAAACTGGGCAGGAGATAAAGCCATGGGGGAATGAGAGGTTGGAGGACAGGCAAAGCCATGGTTCTAGAGTACTAGATGTGGGATAGCAGTGCAGTTGAGGGTTTGGATGAGGAGCTGAAATGCTGGCATGTAAGAGGAGAAGGAGGCTGGGGTTAGAGCTGGGGAAGCACTGGGTGGTCATATAGGAAAGGAAATGCAACACTGGATGGATGAGAATAATGAATAACAGAAGGTAAGCAGGAGAAGTTCAACTAAGGCAGCCAAAAAGGAAGCAATGCAATGTAAACTGGGAAAACTAGAGACAAGAGGAAGCAAGTAGAAAAGTGTCATTAAAAACTGGGTGAGGAATAGAGAGGCAGGCTATAGGCAGAGAATGGCAGGCAGGAATCAGAATAGTTGAAAACAATGGGTTAAGGGGCAATAAAGTGTCACCCCACTCTGAGAACAGATCAAACAGAGGAGGAAAGGAAAGACATGACAGGATGGACAGCAGCTCAGGGATTCTGGGCCTAAGGGGGATATGAGGAAAGGTTACCAAAACTGGGCAAATGTGAGAGGAACTTACACAAAAAGTACAGGAAGTATGAATAGAGTCTGATCAGCACAGGGGAAGTGGGGACTCAGCAGGGAGAGTGACAAAGGCCGGAGTGACGAACAAAAACTATGAACAGTTGAAGGCAGGAGGGGTGGTGATACAAATGCTTTTAAACTAAGGCAGAAGGAAAAGGGGCTGTCAGAAAAGCAGAGGTAGGGAGTAGGTATGCAGACCTGACCAACATTTAGAAAACATACCACAGTAAACCTGAATGGTGCTATAATAATAATGCCAAATCTGCTGTAAGAGTACTGTACCAAGCACACCAGTGTCTTACCTTAAAGAAAGCTTTCTGGTTAGAGCTTTAAAATGCTATAATACTCTCTAAACTCAAAATAGTTCATACAATTCTATTTAAACTGAACAAATTTTATTTTCTGACAGTCCAAGCACCATGGAGAGTCATAACACTCAGCACAAATTGCTAAATACTGGAATTATATTCCAAATATAATATAATATGAACAGAATAAAAGTTTAGCAAATTCAGTCAACATATTAGTAAAGCTAATACTACTGTCCGTGTACAAACCAGCAACCGGTCATTATATACCTGACAAATAAATATAGAAGTCTTTCCTTACCAAAACAAAACAATTCAATTCAAATTATTTATATCTAGTTTCACTTCACATCTTTCCACCTCTCCATTGTTTCTACAGTCTTACTTTTTTCTGTAATTACTTTGCTTTTTCCTACATCCCTTCTCGGTATCCTTTTTCTTTTATTATTGCTTATTCTTTACTTACCAAGCGTAATGTTATGTATATATCTAAGCACTCCTTCTTTTATGCATAAGTAATTATATTTTTCATGTACATTCTTGTGTGTGCCTGCATCACCATTCTAATCATCTCTGTTATATCCTTTATACTATGTGTAGGTTTGATCTAGTTTTGGAGCTTTTCTATGCAAGCCTTCACTGGAAAGGGGCTTCTAGCCTAACTGGACTATCACAGTGAAACATGACAATAAATAAATAACAAACTGAAGGCAAAGTAAGAATAAAGCGGAGGAACAAGTGACGGCAGCTCAGAGCAAGGGTGAACAGTATCAACATGCAACGTAAGGAATCTGAGGAGGAAGATGGAGGATCTGCAGCCCAGAACACTGGAGGTGAGGGTATACATTGCTGCAGTCTCAGAAACATATGCCAGTGCCAAGATGTTGTAAGAGACGGTGCTGTCAGGGTGCAGGGTGTTTTGAGAGTGACAGAGAGGGGAAGGGTGGATGAGAAATAATCATGTAAGTGAGGATATCAGCTGTACACTACTTTTTTATTTATATATCTTTTTCCCTTCTGCCATGGCAACCATTAATCCTTCCCTATTGGACTCAAACTCAATCATTAGCCAAGGATGGGGAGAACCCCAATGTGGGGATTCCTTCAGATTTTCTAGGGTAATAGATGCGTAGGAGGGGTGTCATGCTGGTGCGCACCAGGGAGTTTGCATCCCTGCCAGTATCCTGAACACTGAGGGTATTATTTATAGAGTCCTAATTCTCTTTACCTCAGTGCTGATGTGAGTATCGGGCCTTCTTATGCCTTGCTACCCTCAAATCCATGCTTCTACAGACTTGGAAGCAAGGTCTACGATCATGGACTTGAGTGGCCTTCCCTCTCCTTCCCTAGGTCAGCATCCTGTTCAAGACTTAACCTCCACCCTCTGCTGCGAGGCTTGTCTTTCCAGAGCTACAAGTATGGTCAGCCAGGATGATGAACCTGTTTCTTCCAGGATAGGCACACCCATTCTTCCCTGCCTGGTCCATCAAGCTCTAATTGACCTTGTGTTACCTAGCCAATAGACACGGCTTCCTCACTGCATGCTACCTGAGCAGACATATGTACTTTTATTTTTCACATGACATTTGCAGTGCAGTCTGATTGAGCCTGTTTATAAAATATCACTTTTGTAAATATTTTACTGAGTAAAAGTTGCATTTGTACAAATGGTACTTTATATGAAAGGTCATTTAGGCAGCTGTCAGTATTGTAGTACTTGCAGAAGTCAGTGAATTTTAGGTCACAGTTATGGTATGGAATGGGATTAGAAATTAGTGTTTAGTTTAGCTTACTGTTAGGATTATAGCTAGGATTAAGATTAGGTATAGAGTTAGGATTAAGGTAAATTTTAGAGGTAAGGTTAGCTTGATAATAGGGCTAGGGTTATGATGTATATGTGTTCTGTCCTTTAGGGGATATTGGGCGGTCATGTCCCATAAGAAATACTTATGGACAGCCATATATTGGATAGACTTGAGCATTTACAAACTACTGATTTGTAGGCAGAATGTTTGTTAAATCCCCTGATTTTTTTTTTTTTTTTTTTTGCGTTTCATCTATAACTTTATTTACAAAGCATTTAAACTCACATGGTTAACCTTTGAAACATTTGTGATCAAACAGATGTCTTGGAAACCAAATAAATCAAATATGAAGTCAGACAGCAGGAAAAACGTCACCTCATGAAAGGTCTGATACAATGGTGAGGGTTAGAAACCAGGGTAAATGGCAGAGAATATGGGGGGATGCAGATGAACTTATACATTATATCAACCTCTGTAAATGTCAAGGGAGGAAGATGAGAGAATGGAGGTGAAAATAAAGGAGTGGGGTAAGAAGAAGAAGCAGATTTTACTAATGGGCATTAGAGCTGTCCAGGAACAGATTGGGATGTTCTGAGCTTCAGGGTAAAGAGGGAGTCAAGGTTGGCTGAAGTCTTGGATCATGGACAAGAATGGAAGTTCAAACATTACATAAAGAACTAGAAGCAAACTAAGTGATGAGGGTATGAAGAAGATGTAAACGGGAAGAAAGAGTAGATGGCCAATGTGTTTATTTAAGAATGTAAGGCCAGAGATTATGACAAAAGAAAGGGCACAGAATAGGCAGAAGGGAAGCAGGGGGCAGGCAGAGGAGACACGCTGTAGAGGCAACCAGAAGTGCTGCAAAGGCTCAACTGGAGGGTCTATATTAGAAGCATGAAAGACAGAAACCACGAATACCAGTATGTCGACACATAAAGAGCAATCTACCATACGAGCGAACCACGTATTGAGTGAAAAGCAAAACACTGAACAGATTTGTTTAGCCAGCAGTGCAATCCTGGGGATAAGGGAATATACCCGTTTCCCCACTGTAGTGCAATCTCAGAGTTGGCATATTTAAGTAGGAGGGGATGTGGGATGCAACCCCCCACATGGTGGGTGCAGGGCCTGCAAAAGTGTGTTATGTTACTTTTATGTAGTTAGTTTAGGTATACCTCCATGGTGCTGTTGGTTAGGGAAATCCGTTCTTTGTTTTGGTTTTTGCTCAGAACATGGTTCACGCTTATGGTAGATTGCTCTTTATGTGTCGACGTATTTGTATTTGCGGTTTCCATCTTTCGTGATTCTGATATAGATCCCAAATGGAACAGAAGTTAGTAGGAGAGTTAAGAGAAGGAACAAAGGATTTTTTTTAGTTATTTTGCAGAAGGAAAGAAGGGAAGGCCAGATCTGGCTAGGCTGAGAAAAGGTGAGAGGGAGAGCAATGAAAACAGGGAGCAAGTATGGTTATGGAGTGCATACAAAGCTAAAGCAGTGTGAGGAAAGCAAAATACAGAAATTAGAATATTAGTGTGTGGAGTCTGCATGTCCTCCCCGCGGTTGGATGGGCGTTCGAAAGACATGCGTAAATAGGCGTGCCTTCGTTGAAGGTTGGACGTCGAGCTGGCACCTCGGCGTTCGTGAAAATCTACTGCCAATCATTAGCGGACCAGAGTTCCGCTGTGGCGACCCCTAACTGGGTAAAGCCGAAAGACCAACAACAACAAGTGGAGAAGGTACTGGCTGTCCTAAAGGTGAAAAAAGCAGTGGCATCATATGGGTTGCCTCCCAAGATTCTTGGCAATCTAGCAGGTGTGTTGCCAGCTAACCTGATGAAGACCTTCATATTTTCTTTACTAGTGCAAAAGTGTCTAAAGACCAAAGTAATGCAACACTGGTACCTTTATATTAAGGAAGGGGAGCAGAAATAATCTGGAAAAGTACAGTTTGGTTAGCATAACTGTAATGGCAGGGAAAGTCATAAGGGAAATATGGAGAGAAAAGATGGTTGCTTGCTTGCTTAGATGACAACAATCTACAGAATAACAATTAACATGATTTCTGACCAAAAGAGCTACAATTAAACTTGATTTAGTCTTATGACTGAGTTACTGGGGAATTTTACATCGGAGTACAAGTAGGCATGGGTATCTAGACCTCAGCAAGGCCTCTGACTCAGCTCTATATGGATAGCATCTAGGAAAACAACTGGACTGGTTGGAGGATAGTACAGAGGTGCGTTGTCAAGAATAAGAGAAGTAGCTACTGAAATACAACAGATATTGGTCCTGGGTCCAATAATTTTCACTGTGTTTGTTTCAGAAATCGTTTAAAGAAAATGTTGCCTCTTTGAAGATAAAACATAAATAAGTGCTGTAGTGAAGGGCAGATGGAAGTCTAAGAAAGAACACCAAAAGGCTGACCAAGTGGGCAGAGATATCAGCAGAGATGCAGAACAGATGAACAGATAGCACTGCACTTGATATACAACAAGCCCTAATGTGAAGTGTCACTTGAGGGAGTGGAAATGTTCGTAAAAGAGCAGCAAAATGATCTGGGGTATTTAGCACACAGGACAGGCTCACCAGAAGCAGGGGGGGGGTCTTACAGCAGCAAGCACAATGCTGTTAAAGTATCCTCAATGGAATAGGTTTTAGAAGCATAATGCCCCAGTGGTGCTATTAAGAGGAGGTCGTGGCTTAAGGGGTGGAGAAAGGTTCTGTGTAATATTGTTTGTGCTTAGTTGTAGATTTTTTTTTTCTTTCATTTTGTGGTTCTTTTTCATGCCTTTTGTAATTTGCTTGTAGTTTATATTAGCTTATTAGTTTCATGTATTTGCATGTTTCTTTGTTTGGTATTTAAATAAATCCTTAGTCTAGCTACATTTTCAGTGCCCTGCAAGTCTGCAAGCCACCTGCATAGGATGAAGGGAACAGCTATGGATAGAATTTAGTTTTTTTCCTCATTAGAGACCAGAAGGGCAGCAGACACTTGATGTCCAGGATGTATGAAAAGGTCAGTCTGAACAGGAAGTGCAGAGAGTAAGAGGAGGCTCTGACAGCAAACTATTGGGACCAAGATACCCTTGGTTCAGTGAAATACCAACAACCCATTGGTAGGGTTATAGATCTATAAAATCATGGGTCCAGCCAGCCATATGCCATGTACAACATCTATACAAGTGAAGTTGGTGTAAAAAGGGGAAGTAAAAATCCCTTGCATGGAATGGACTATCAGAATCTGAGATGGACAGGGAGCCTAGGAAGACAATGGGAATGTGTGGAAAGGAATGGAAAGAGAAAGAAAGAGAGTTGGAGGGGAGGTGGAATTTTAAAGGTCCTGAGACAGTAGATAATCTGTCTCCATCTGCTATCATATGTGTGTATATATATATATATATATATATATATATATATATATATATATATATATATATTGTTGTGTCTTTCGGCTTTTCCCGATTAGGGGTCGCCACAGCGGAACTCCGGTCCGCTAATGATTGTTAGTTGACTTTTACGTGCCGAGTTACCAGCCCTGATGCACAACCTTCAACGAAGGTACACGCATTCACGCATGTCTGCATGCAGAAGACGCTATAGCTGAGAATCGAACCGGACAGCGTCTTACTGTGAGGCGATATATATATATATATATATATATATATATATATATATATATATATATATATATATATATATATATACAGAGAGAGAGAGATAGAGATAAATATATATAGACTGTAGTCACGTTCCCATGTGTGATGAATCCAGAATAGGGTAATGGTAAGCACAATGCTATGTAAAAATATAAAGAATGAGGACATTTCTAAATGATTCTCATATGCAAAATAATTTTTTATGCTTTATCTTCTAACAGTGAATTCATGTTTTGTCCATCTTATTTCTCTTTGTTAAATCGGACCCAAGCATAAAAAGATATTATTAGAGTAATTGAAAAATGGGTAACATGAAAATCAGAAGTCCATCTATGTCACATTAGACTGTTTTATGGGAAATGCAGTAAGTTAATCTAGTTTACCATTGAAATATTTAAAAATTCTGTTTTCTTCATCTCTATCATCTCTTTTAAATATTTGCAACTTGCTCCATGCATTTTTGAGTTTCTTTGCATATCCATCACCCACTCTAGTAGTCCATTACATGCATCCACAACCTTTCTGTGCAAAAAGTAATTTTAGATTTTCAAAGATCCAGTGAGTTTAATCCCTGCAATCTTTCTTTCCTCCACAGGATACATTCATTGAAGACTTGTCTTTCTTCAGCAATGTGAGTGATTCTCCCTAAGGCCCTCACTCCCAAATACAGCAAAAATATTTATGCACATTCACCTGGGTTTTACCCTCAACAGGTTGGGGTCAACAACCCCTTCACCTGGGTTTTACCTTCTCCAGATTGCGGTCACTAATCCCACCACACCTAGCTGGTGGTAACAGCTTCTGAGGGAGGAGACAGAGCATGAAAGCCATCACTGCTGCTCAGGCTTGAAAGATTAAGTCAGTATTCCCCATACATGCACACTTTATCATCCAGAGTGGTTCTTGCAAGTGACATGCTCGCCTCCATGAGTGAGTCCTTATGAGCTGCTCCCTACCCCAAGACCAATGGTCTAACAGTCTCCATCAGAGAATCTAAAACTAAAACTAGTTAAACTTGGGACACCTGGGTCATAGACAAGGTTTTATCCTTCTGTACCAATGGCAAGCAAGCCATGCTTTGTCACTCCTCTCTTTCCCCACATCACCTCCAATATCCCCATAAGCCACTAACTATACTCATGTCACTGGGTTTGCAGTGAAGGCTTAATAGGCTCATGAGTACTTTCTAGGCTATTAATCTGTTAGGATCTTAAGAAGTCTAGCTTTGCATTCTCATGGTAATTATGCAACTATCCAGATACAGGCCTAACAAGTATATGTTGTGGTAATTACATGTTTCCCCAACCATGAGGGCCTATAATGCTAAAATGTATGGTTGCCCATCTATTCATCCAAACTACATTTGTATGACATAGAAGTGCTCAGCTTGATGTAGAGTAGAAGAGGGTTCCATAAAAGTGGTATTCTCTGTGATACATACCCATCCCTTCAGCAGGTTCTTTTAATTTTATAAAAGAGATCAAGATCCCTTGGGGGGTGTTTAGGATAACATTGGACTATGAATGTGTAAAATGGTAGATAGACTAGGGTCATTTGAGGCTCTGTACTCAAGGCAGTAGCTACCTTCAATAGTCTGTATAATACCAAGAAGAGGGACAAGGCTTTCATTTGGTCTGCATTGCTTTAATGATTTAGGCTCTTGATTTTTTTAAAGAGAAAGCTTTCATCATTCCAGTTATGACAAGTGCATGGATAGGTATATACCAAAAGGGACATTACACTCAGTTTCTGGCATAATGACTGCCATGTACAGTGGAAAATGATGTTTTTGGACCAGATATAAACTGTGCAATGAGAAAGAACTTGAATTTTATTGTCTGCAGTAGTTTTTGATTTCTGTGCTAGGCCTAGGTATTTTGAGTGAGCCCTAATTGTATTGCATTTTTTACTAGCTCTCTTTTAAATTTGATACCTGGAGACTTTTAAGCTGCCTGCCCCCTACTCTATATCTGGCCTTGGAAGCTCCTTCCAGTCCCATTTTCTGTACACCTGGCCCTAGAAGCTTCTCCCAGTCTTATCTCCTCTGCTCATCTTACTGGTAACTGAGAGAAGGAACTGAGAAGGCCCCCTTAGGTTATTGTACTTTGAAATTGTCTTAAAATGTGTGTGTATTCCTTGTTGTTGCCTTGTCTTCCTTTGAATCACCCTATAATTACTTGTAGCTAGTTGTTAAAATTGTTTCTGATACCTTTTCACTTGTGGCTAACTAAAGTGTGTTTTATATTAAGAAGACTGGATCTGCAATTCTAGTAGCAGTAGAAAGGTATCCCAGTCTGTCTGAGTTGGAAAACACACAGGGAGGTTTAAAGTGAAAATAAATTTGCAGCTAGTTATCTGATTTGTTTCTGATACCTTTTCAGTTTTGGCTAACTAAAGTGCCCTTTTACATTAAAAAGACTGGACCTGCAATTCTAGTGGCAGTAGAAAGGTAGCCTGGTCTGTCCAAGTTGGGAAACATGCAAGGGGGCTTAAAGTGACAACTACTTGTTATAGCTAGTTGCTACCTTTTTACTTTTGGCTAACTAAAGAGTATTTTTGCATTAAGAAGACTGAAACTGCTATTCTAGTAGCAGTAGTAAAGTAGTCTGGTCAGTCCAATGTGGAGAAATAAACAGGGAGGCGTAAAATGAGATTGTTTCATCAGCCAAAAGGCTTTTTAGGGACTTAGTTGTTTGGTGTTAATCTGGACTGGAGAGCTACCTTTGTTGTGCTTTATATTAACAATTTCCATGATCATCCATCTTGTGCCATAAGGTGTTTACCTGGTGTCTCTGAGTTAGGAAGCAATCAGGAAAGCTCAAAGCATAGTTGTTTATTGGCCAAAGGGCAAGGGAGTTACTTTTCAGCTTTTTTCTGTTTGCTATAAATTAGGTGTGTTTTTGCAGAGCTGTTTACAGTGTTGGTTAGCAGTACCCTGTTTAGTAGCAAACCTATAATGTTAGTACTTAGGACTTCAACCTGTAACATAGAAAGGCTTTGCATGGAGCTAAGCTGAGAGCAGCTAGTTATTGCATCAAACAACACTAATCTTAGATTGTAGCACTATCTAATATCAAGCCCTAACAGTAGACACCACTCAAGTGATCTCTGAAAAACCAGATCATTAAACCAGCATAGTCCCTAGCTTACCCCAGGCCAAATAAACCCCAAGCACCAGAAGAAGTTAGAAGAAGGGACCACAGCCCAGGTTGATAGTATAGGGAGTAGTCCGGATGTACCCACCCAGGTAAGTAGCCATGTAGAAAACCTAGTTAGGAAACCCTCATACATTGAGGGATAGATCATCAGGATTCTCATCTAGACTAAAGGAGGTCATCTAGATCACTCATCATCACAGTACAATCTACAATTGCCCTGAGGTCTAATGCGTCATCTGGAATGACTCAGGCAGACAGAGACCTGAGAGGCCACAACCACAAAAGGAAAAAGAAAAAAAAAAAGGGCTCCCGAGCTCTGCTGCTCTGCTGCCCTATCAACTAGAACTCCAGCTCAGAGCAGTCGCTTGCCTCTTGCTCTTTGCAACCCATACATAAACAACCATGGATATGTGATGATGAGAAATGAAGAATAGACTTCAAAAAAAGATCCGGACAGAGCCACAAGCACCAAGGCGATTACATTAACACGAGGGATTATAGGCTGGAGGGAGGAAATGATCACCTATGCTGTGACTCCCTCCGGTATAAAAATAAATATAATCAGCAGAGGCAGCCTTCCGCTGCTGAAAATCTTGAGAGAAATCTTGACCAATGGATGGGAGATCGCAGATACCCCCCAGTGATTACCTCAGTGTCACAGAGACAGAGGCAGGCAAAATAAATGGTATATCCCATACTAACTAAAGAGGGCGTAAAGTTACAAAAAAACAGGGCTAGGCTTGTAAATGCCCTCGGGCAGATAGCCTAGTATGAACCTATGAACCTATGAACCTATAATACCCACCTCTAATACAGGTCCTGACAACATGGATATGCAATTTTCTAATGTCTCTGTGGCTAGCTTGGTATATATGGGCATCCTGAGACAATGTAGCAATTATCTTATGTAGTCCGACAACCTTTTAGGTTCAAAAGTTCATATATTAGTACTAGGATAATTGCCTTTGTGGGCCATTTTAAGCCTAGTCAAGATTAATCTTTAAATAAACTTAACACATTATGTCAGAAATGCTCTTACACAATGTCCCTGGAGGCAAAATATTGCTTACAATCAAACTTGTCAAGAAAACATAAACTACAACCTTCACACTTTCCGCTCACCACACACATAGAGGTTCCTATGCTGAGGCAATTGAAAGAAAACTCTCCAGACCTCAAAGACATCAAACAGTAACACCTATCCTCAGCAATCAATCATGCACACATCAAAAGCAATACCTAACACCACACATAAGCCTTCACCCAATGATCCCCCAAGAAAAAAGTCCATAGGGCAAGCAAACACGTTACCTAGTACTTTTGTTATAGGGAGTTCTATTGTATAGCACACAGATGTCCCTCTCACCAAGCTGGACAAGTAGGAGATAATGGTTAGTTGCTTATCTGGAGCCAGGATCTACAATATCATCCATGGACTCAAGTCACTGCACCCCAGGTACCAATATGATTCTATCATAGCCCATGTGGGTGTAAATGAGTACCTCCCTGGATTATATGAAAAGAGACATTATGGATCTCTCTGAATATGCATCACAGACTGGTACATGTTTTGGACTGGGCAGCATTCTACCTTTACTGAGGATGATGCCACAAAATAAACAGAAAATGATTGATTTTAATAATTGTCTTTGTTTCTGGTATCATTTTACGGGAATCCAATAGCTATCAACATCAGAGGACATGAGAGAACTTGTAGTTCATCCAAGTCCAAATCTCCTTGGACAAGGTTCCTTATTATGTTTTGGTCAACTACAGGTCACTCTCTATGACCAACAAATCTCACAACTTTTACCCAGACCTACTAAAGGTGCTCAACATCCAAACAAATACCTTGTTCATTGGAGACTTTAACTACGCCTCTTTACACTGGGAAATGAACTCTGCCTGTACCTCACAGGTACATTTCTTGGACTTTATCAATGCAAACACCCTGGACCAGATAGTGCACACTTCAGCCAGATGATCAAAAATATTGGAACTGGTACTCACCAACATGGGAGAGCATTGCACCCCCCCCCATCAGTTCCTCATTAGTGAGATCGGTCAAGAAAAATACAACTAAATCTGTAACAGATAGGAACTATTCTAAAGCAAGCGGTTCCCCAAACCCTGAGAATACAGCTACCTATGCAGAATTATTTACAGAAACCATGTACAAACATGTAAATGACTGCAATGAGGCTGCCATCCCTACCAGAAGTAAGCCCAGATCTAACACCAAAAACAAACCTCACTGGTGGAATCCTTACCTTAACAGGGTATATAACAAAAGAAAAAAGTCATGGCCAAAATCAGAAACAGCATGTCTCATACAGACAAGAGCTCTCTGATTGAACTAAACAAGATGCTAAGAGATCTAATACAGTCCAACAAGACAATTACAAGGTTAGGATAGCCTCCCAGGCTAAGGAGAATCACAAGGCCTTCTTCAGCTATGTCAGGAACCTTACAGCTAACACTTAGCAGTGTAAAGAACTGGTGGTAAATGGCATACTCTTCACTGACCAGGCTGACATAAATCTACTGGCTGATAAATTTAACTTTAACATCACACTCAGCTCTCCTCCACTACTCCCTGTGAAATCTCTTCTAGTATATTCCCTCATTTATCAACAGAGAGCAGGTCTTAGTGGCACTTGATAAGGCCAAAAACACTGCTAACATGAGTCTCAATAATATCCCTGGTTGCCTCCTAAACAACATAAAATATGACCTAACAGGACCAGTTGAGGCAGTCTTCAAGTACAACCTCAAAACAGGTTACATACCAGGTGACTGGAGGGCCGCAATAGTCATACTTCTTCATAAGGGTGGACTATCAACTGACTACAGGAACTACACCCCCATCAGTCTGACAAGTCTAATATGCAAAGCTAGGGAATTAATTATCATGGAAGTCATCGACAAGGACATTGGCAATTTACAAACACTGGACCTATCCCAGTTTGGCTTTGTTAAGGGAAGATCTTGTCTGCTCAGCCTGGTAGATTTCTTCAAGAGTATCACTAAGACTATGAATGAGGGGAAAACAGTAGCCTACCTTCACCTGACCAAGGCATTCGATACAATACCTCACTTGAGTATTGTTGACAAATTCTCAGAACTCAGCATAAATCCGTACATAACTCACTGGGTTCCTGACTGGCTCACAAATAAGACCCAGGAAGTCAGGATCAGTAAGACCATGTCCACCAGGAGACCAATGAACAATTTTGCCCACTCCTGTTTGGTGTCTTCTTCTCAGAAGTCAAGGCTAATGTCAAAGGCCTCTGACTCACCAAGTTCACAGATGACTGTAAATTTAGTTGTATCACAGATTCACTCATAATACCAATATCCTACAACAGGGCCTAACACAAACAAATAAATGGCACCAAAGCCATGGATTAAAACTAATCGTGAAGAAAGGTATTATAGCGCCCTTTAGGAAATTGTCCACCCAAGCTACTTACTCCATCGCTAAAACACCCCTAAGAGATGCTAATAGTTAGGCATCTGGGAACATATAAGACAGTAATCTGGCCTTCAAGCAATACATGGCCAAGACAGTGAGAAAATCATTCTATATTGCCCTACTCATAAGCAAGGGTAACATATATGTAACAACTTGAAGAACAGCAGCAAGAAGGAATCCACAACTGGCCACAGCACAAACACAGGTTCATAAAAAACTCAAAACTCTAGCGCCTCGGCCTACAGCCTTCCAGGAGTAATACAAAACACACAGCTTTACACAGACTTTATATAACACCATTCATCAATTAATTATTCAATTACATAGTAACTGTTTCCAATTAATCTCTAAATTTAAGCCTACAGGTACCATAGTAATGAACTTTAAAATATAAACAGATTCTTTACAAAGAAGTATGTCCTTAATATCACATATTTCATCGATTTTCATAAAAACTTGCTCTAAAACAGAAGCTTTTAACAAAGAATGACCAGCGTTATGAACTGTTTTAAAATGCATTGCAACGTTACTTTCTATTTTACCATTCATTATATCTCTTATATGTTCCTGTATTCTTGCTTTAAATTTATAGTTACACTCTACTCATGACTTACCAGACCCATCTCTGAGTACAATGCTCTCTTTGGCATGTACCAAAGTAGGCACTTGCAACAGTTGGAATGTCCTCAAAGGTTCCTCACCAGGAGAATCTAGGTTATGAATGCCCTGTCCTGCACAGATCGTCTTAAAACACTATCTCTGTACTCAGTGTCCTACAGGTTACTAGGAGGTGATCTATATCTAGCATATAAGGCATCCTCAAAACCATCTCTGATGGATCTATTGCACATCCACAAAACAAACAAACAGCGCCAGAAACACGAAATCCAAGGACCTGAACTTTGCCTTTGACATAAATAGAACATGCCATGTCTCAAAGAATCCCTACGCTATGGAATAAGCTCCCCCTCTACATGAAGCAGAGCTCATCCCAGGTCTATATTAGATCACCGAACACTTAGGTAAGCGAACGGTGATTAATCGACCCCATGTAAGCGAAAGTTTACAAAACTCAACTGTCAGAACAGCGATTTTTTACCAAGGGAAAAAAAATCGCTGTTCCAACAAAAAAAAAAAAAAGAAAACACATTAAAATATCAGATTAAGTGTGGAGCTTTGCCCCCCAGACCCCCCCTACTTAAATATACCAATTCCGAGATGCAATACAGTGCCGAAAATGGCAAAGTACCAAAGCGGCCAAGCAAATTCTTTCCCAGGGAAAGAATTCGCTTACATGCCGCTTCGATATTTTGCCATTTCGGTTTTGTTAGTTCGACCAACACACATTCGAAAACATGCGTCTTCGGTCTGCTGATAGGAACCCCTCATCCCTGACCCTTTTCAAAAGAAACCTTGATCACTGAAAGAGAATGAGAATTAACAAATTCAGCATCAGTCTGGTGCCCGTGTCTCTGATTGACAGATAAGACAGTAAGTAAATTAGTCCCCAACTAACATACCCCCATACACAACCCTTACATACGTTTTTACTAATGTACCCAACTATTTAGGCATCCAAGGTACTTGGGGACAAAACTGGGTTAGGTTGCATGGCTAGGCTTGTAAAGACCCTGGTGGTCATTAACCTCATATAAAGCTATGAACCCTACAAATGCAGATACGTGGTGATCAAAGGATAGTTCATTGTTGTCACAGGTTCCCAATTCTCTAACTACAGGATCAGTTTTCAAGGGAGTGTTGTCAATGTGATAGTTACAAGGGGAATCATTCTTGCTGAAGGATACAATTATACATTTCTTTGCGTTTAGTTTTAGTCCATGTTTTTGACACAAACTATTTCTTTGGGACAGACTTTTGTAGGATCCCGATGCCCTCTGGGGAGTTTATGATGGTACCAAATTTGCAGTCATCTGCACTCTTGGTCTGCCACAAACCCTTAACACAAGCTTGGACCTCTAAGAAGTAAATATGAAGGAGGAATGCCCTGAGAACTGAACCCTGGAGTACTCCACTAGTGACAGTTCTTTTGGAGACGGTAAAGTCATCCACTCTTACTTCCTGGATTCTATTTGTGAGCCAGTTTGTTATACAATGAGTTACATAGGAGTTATCATTTAGCTGGGAGAGTTTATCTATGATGCCTGAGTATGGAATGCTATGGAAAGCCTTTGTGAGGTCCAGATATGCAGTGTGCACTGATTTGTCTTCATCCATTACCTCGGTAAACTTGTCAAAGAGGTTGACTGGATTAACTAGGCAGGACTTGCACTTGATGAATCCAAACTGGGTGGGTCAAGAATCTGTAGGTTACCTATATCCCCATTTATTAGCTCTATAATTATGCTTTCCACAGCCTGACAGATGAGACTGGTCAAGATTAGTGGCCTGCAATTACCTAAGTCTGTTGAAACCCCACTTTCTGCAGGAGAATGACTGTTGATGTCCTTTCATCTGGTACAAAGCCTGTTTTGAGGAGAATATGGAATAGCTTCTGTAGATGGTCTGACAAGTCATATTTAGACTAACCAGGTGGCAGCCTGATATGTTTATCTGGCCCCATAGACATTTTCTTGACCTTAGTGCCTTGAGAACTTAACTTGGGAGATTTGAGGGAGTATAGATGTGGGTATTTGTTCCAAGATTATTGGAGGGGAGAGATGGGTGAAGTCAGAGCTGAATTTTTCTGCTAGTTAATTTGTGATGTCCCCTGTGGGTCCAAGTATATGATATCATTTACTATTAGCTCTGCACAGTGATGGGTATTGCTTCAGCGATTTCGAAGATCGTTAAAGAAAGCATTGTATTTATCCTTTTCTTGAGAGACTATTTTTACCTCATATTTGGCTTTAGTTGATTTGATCAAGATCAAGAGTTCCTTATTTAGTTTAGCAAAAGCATTTTTGGCTTTTTGTGAGTTTAATTTTATTTTTGTATGCAGTAAGTTTTTTATTACACAGCCTGTTTATATCAGGGTTCCAACAGAATGGTTTACTTTTGAATTTGGTGTTGTATTTATTTCTGAGGGGGGCAGATGGATCTATACAACTAATTACATGTGCAAATAATTTGACAGCAAAGAATTCCACATAAGCAGTGGTATCACTGAGGTGGAAAGGGCTATTGAATTTAGGCAAAGTTATCACTCAGTTTTAGAAATTAGCTTTAACATAGTCTCTAAATACCAAGGCACTGGAGAATGTTTCAGGCTTCAGTTTTAAGGTGAATGTGACTTTCTTGTGGTCTGATTTGGCCAGAGAGGAGGTTACAATTGGTTAGGAGCAGAGTTGCCCCATATTGGTAAGGACCAAATCCAAGATTTTATCTTCCTTTGTTGGGGTGAGGACTAACTGGTCTAGAGAGTTTGTACTGATGAAGTCCAGATATCTTTGTGTATCTGCATGAGGATTTACAGGTCTCCCAGTTTATGGAGGGAATAGTCAAAGTCTCCTAGGAGAATGGTATTTGGCTTAATACATAAAAACTCCATACTGGTTAGATAGAAGGTATGGACAAAGTGAGACAAAGTGGGAATCCTTTAGTTAGTTATGATGTGATAAGGGTTTTTTTATAGTAAGTGGAGCAAAGTCATTATTTTACCCAACAATTCTGGAGGTGAAATTGTCCTTTAACAATATAAAGACACCTCTAACTTTAGTACCTTTGTCTAATGCAGTGAGCCTGTACAAGTAATGAACATTGAAGCCCTGAACTGATAGAATGCTTTCACTGATTTTGAACCAGGTCTCTGTGACCATGCATATACTAAAATTTTCAAGGATAATTAGTGCTTGCAGGATGTGAAGTTTTTTGTTAAGGCTCCGAGAATTGAGCAGCAATACCTGGTGGTGTGGACCTTGGCTCTAGATTATTGTTACCGTTGAATCGACATCCTGACCCCATATGGAGGAATAGGAAAAGTTGTTGTGGATGAATAGATCTTAATGTTGTTCAGAATCCATTTAGTTATTTTGGAAACTTTAGAAGACTGACTTTGCTGAAAAAAGCCACTATGGAGTAGATAAGGTTTTAGCCAATATGTAGAAGCCTTGGGGGAGTGTATGTAGTCCATCCCTGGCAAAGCAGTTAGGACTTTCTACCATCTCCTCCCGGGTTGATTTATATTGCACCCCTTTGAATTATACAAAAAGCTAAGGCAATTGTTGAAGTCAATTATCTTTTATTTATATTGTAGCTAGGATAGCCACGAGCAGCTCAAATGAATGTCACAAAGTAACTGTGGAAACAGAACGTAAAAAAAGAAATGAAGGGATTAAGATATTTATATTGTGGTATCATTCTTGGTGATGCTGTTCAAGGCTAGATATACAGCTGCCTAAGATATACATTCCGAGCTCTCCATCAGGTCTCTATTCATATAGTCCAAGGAGGCATGACGTGAGACACCCACATGTACAATGACTTTGTTTACATATATATATATATATATATATATATATATATATATATATATATATATATATATATAGTGCTTGCATGATGTGGAGAATCCTGGTACCTGAGAGGCAACTGACTGGTGACTCTCCAGTTGCACAGCCTGGTAAGTGGTGCATCAGTGTAATTTACTATGGAGTCACCAGTAACTAGGAAACTGGATTGTGTGGTCGTTTTTATACACTTTTAACTTGAGACAATATGACCTTGGATGTATGTTTCATGGTAAATGCTACCTGTATTCAGAGCTGCATCATGATCAAATGGGGTCCTAGGCAAGGTAATTTATTGCCCCCCCCCCATTTCTTACCAATATCCATTTACTTGGTTGTTGTAACCATAAAACACTATTCAGACCAGTTAGTGGAATACTTAATTTTCTTTTACAATTACAGACATTTGGATTTAATTTATTTTTTTCAAATTTTACAGCAAAAACATTGACAGCCATTTGCTAAACAAAACAAAAAGCTCGCACATTCAAAATTGACAGAATGAGCAACAGTAAAAATTCTCTTCCCTTGAAACTCACATTTATTGAAAGTACATTTGGCAAGCCATTAAACTGCAAGAAATATGCTGAGATTCATAATCAAATAGCATGTACTGAAGGAATATGTGAGGGTTGCAGGGATTTAAAGACAATGTATATTGAATTTGCTAACAACCTGGGACAGCCCACTGGATTCCTATGTCTTAAAGACAATGTATATTGAATTTGCTAACAACCTGGGACAGCCCACTGGATTCCTGTATCCTTTTTCAGAGGCAGACCTAGGAGCATTGTATGGTGAAGTGACTCAGTTAGAGTCACACAGCAGACAAACGAAGGCGGAGGGAATCAAACCATGTGCTGCAGGAAGCAGCTCATTAACCATTCACAGCTTTAGTCTTCTGCTCTAAATGGCAGTCAAACACTGTTGCAGACAAAGTTCATTCACACCTACACTCACGCAAAAAACAAGCTAAGCTAAACATGCATTCAAAGTTATAATATTAAATACTAAACTCAGACACTGCGGTAGCGTTGTCGCCTCACAGTAAGTCGCTGTCCGGTTCGATTCTCAGCTAGAGCGTCTTCTGCGTGGAGAGATATGTGAATGGGCGTACCTTCGTTGAAGGTTGTGCATCAGGGCTGGTAACTCGGCATGTAAAAATCAACTACTAACCATTAGCGGATCGGAGTTCCGCTGTGGCGACCCCTAACCGGGAAAAGCCGAAAGACACAAACAAACAAACTAAACTCAGACACTTCATTTTGTTTAGTTTATTCACAACCAAATAGTAAACGCACTGTTAATAGTCAACAAAACAAGGAAACCAAGGATCCCAATCAATGAACATGGGTCATATGATGATGCTCCTGTTTACTACCGTCAATTCCTTCCTTTGCAACATAACTACTCTGGGATATAGGAGCCACACACACACACACACACACACACACACACACACACACACACACAAACACACACACACACACACACACACACACACGTGATCAATTGCAACCACTTGTATGACTGCACACCTCAGGTATCTGTTTGAAATCAAATAAATCAATGAATTTATAAATACATAAAATCATGGCCTAGAATTCTACCTCAGCTCATTGATGTTAGAACCATACATTGCAACCCGCTTTAACTCCCCTCTGCACAGAAAGAATAATCACAGCTTGCATTTCATCTTGCTTCATCACAATACAAATTACTCTGCAAAGTTACAACGTCAAACTGCAAGACTGATCATTTCATCCACAGACAGACCCCATACTCACTGTCTACCCACAGCATCTGGGTTGACCCTTCCAGCAAAAAATCATTACATAAATGTATTTTTGCTTCATAGAAACAGTAATCACAGCTTGCATTCCTAATTACTTTACCTAAATACATATTAGTTCTGCAAAGTTAGAATTAGAACAGCAAACAACATGAGCATTCATTTCACCCACAGACAATCTCCATATCCAGTGCATACCCACAGGATCTGGTTTAATCCTGTCAGGATAAAAGACAAAAAAGAAAAAAAAAATGGTTGCATTAATGAGTTTTTGACACATACAAACAGTAGCTACAACCTATATTGCAGCTTGCTTTGCCCAAATGCATATTAGTCCTGTAAGGTATGAATTACACCAGTAAGCAGCAGGGTTAGGCATTTCATTGACAGACCGTCCTCATAACCATTGCTACCCACAGGATCTGAATTGAGCCTACCAGGTTAAAAGAAAAACAAAATAATGGTCACATTAATGTATTTTTTCACATAAACAATAATCACAGCTTGTATTCCACCTTAACTCATGCAAATACATATTGGTCCTATAGGGACAAAATTACAACAACAAACTGAAGAATCAAATTTCATCCACAAACATTCACCCTTCATATCACCTACCTAAAGCATCTGGCTTGACTCTGCCAGGATAAAATAATAGTAATAATAACAGTTAAATTAAAATAGTTTTGTTGCAAAGAAACAATAGCTACAGTTTGCTTTACCCTGCAAAGCCAACAAGCATGTCCAACTATTTCATCTACAGACAGCCCAAGATACATTGGTACCCACACTATCTGATTTGACCTTGTCAGGATTAAGAAACATTTTTGTGATACAGTCATAAACTTAAAAATGGGTCTATATCAGCATATTGAATGCTGAAAATGCCAAATTCAATTTCATCGAACTGAAATGTTCGAAATCTCAAAAGAGCGAACTGACGGAACATCGATTTCTTTCCCAGGGAAAGAAATCAGTGTTCTGTGCAAAAAAAAATTTAATACTTTAAACACTGACAGAAGTGGGGGGTCGCCCCCCCACACCCCCAACGTGGGGGGGTTGCGCTCCCCACACCCCCTACTTAAATATACCAACTCTGAGACCGCACCACAGTGGAGGAAATAGCAAACTCCAATGACGGCCCACCGATTTCTTTCCCTGGGAAAGAAATCGATGTTCTGTCAGTTAGCTCTTCTGAGATTTCGAACATTTCAGTTCGGTGAAATTAAATTCAGCGTTTTCAACATTCGAAATGCTGATAGGAACCCTTAAAAATACAGCAAAGTTTAACACAACTTCCTCCTGCTCTGTATTTTAGTAACCTTTGATCTCTTGCGAGAAGTTTCACTGCTTTGGCAGGATTGTATGATGATTTTTTTTGTCTTGAATGGGTATCATGACTAAAACTGGCATTCGCATTGCTCTTAAAAGCAATAGGGTTAATGGCCAGTGGACAGTGGGTTTTCAAATGGGAGGGGTGGACTTTGTCCCTCCGCCAAAGGCTAAATCCACCACTGAATAGGTATGCCGTCTGGCTAAGTAACTTGCTGAAAGTTGCACAGTAAGCAAATGGCAGTGGAAGGAATCAATTCCTGATCTTTTGACTACAGGAAGCACTCTAATTCATAAAAAGAAAGGTGCATCACACATGCGGTTTCTGACCAGAACTATGAATCTCTAATCAGTAGTATTACTGAATAACTTTAATTCTCAGCGACTTACCAATAAAAAATTTTATAAGCTGTGGCAAAAATATGAGGCAATAACAGAAATGCTCTGCAAAAGGTGGGGACAGATGAGAAACTTACTACTCTAATCACTTAAAAAGTTAACAGGACAACATATTTTGCATCAACATTTTCTGAAAAATAAAAGCTAGGAAAACATTGTCTGGGCATTATTGACTGACTGTAAAATCCTTGATTTACCAGAAAATAAATAAACAATAAAAAGTTTTACAAGTAAAGGTAAAAATATGAGGTAACATCAGATTTCTGCAAAATCACTTTCAGAGGAGAGGCACAGAAAAAGTTAACAGAAGGATGTAGTTTGCACCAATATGCATTTTTTGAACAAAAACTATGAACCTCAGATAATGCATGGGCCTACAGACTGAGTTTGCAAAGATTAAGGAAGTTCTGAAAAAAGGGGTGATATACACACACACAACTGCATGCATATGCATGCGCGCAAACACACACACACACTCATACACTAGCACATATGCACATTTGCATACATGAACATACAATTGCATGTACTCACATTCACACAATAACACACATGCACATATACTCACACACTCACACATAAGCTTGCACACACACACACACACACACACACACACACACACACACACATACACACACACACGCACACACATGCACACACACGCACACACACACACACACACACACACACACACACACACACACACACACACACATACACAGCAGTACACTGCATAGTTGTAGTGGCCATTCCAAAAGATTGTACTAGAGCAGGATTGGAAGCTTGTCTGCTATTGGTCTATTTTGATGATGACAAGATTCAGGAAGTCACTCTCTGTCTTTCATTGACTCTACATTCTATAAAATGAAAGAGAATAAATTAGAGCTCTTACAAGTTAAAATGGAGCAATGGAGCAACACACTAGCTCCTTTTTTTTGCATGCCAACATCAATGGAGTCCCCCATTTATCACTAGGCCGTAGGCAGCTGCCTAGGTCACCTTGTACTGAATCTTGCCCTGCCTGTATTGTGTGTTTGTGAGGCTGTTGAGGGTACTTGTTTCTTAGATTACATTTAGGAGACCTTTGTGTTTTAGGAAGGTTACTTTTAAAAGCCACAGCATATGTGGAATAAATGTATTTAATCTGAGTCGTGTGTGATTGGTTTAGTGTGGTGTTGTGAGGTAATGAAAATCTGCTTGCTATTTGTAATGGCTAAATGTGAGAGGTTTTGCTTCCATTATCATTATACAACTACATATCTTACACACTGTGTCAGTTTAATTAGTAGCTGATTGTCAGTAAACATCAGGGAATTGTTATATTGTCTCAGGATGCCCATTTCAGCCAAGTGACTACAGCAAAATTTGCTTAATAACGTGGGCAGGGATGGGCTTTGGTCAACTGGTGCCATAGGCAAAAGGGCTCTGCAGTGCCCCCAACACCAGCTGATGCCCCATCCTGGTCTACCTACACCATCCAGATTACTTTTTTCTTCCTTTTTCTCACAGTTTGTCTTACTCTGTTTTTTTCCTGTATTCATTCGACATATTTTAAAGAGACCATTTCTTTACTACAAAAAAGTGAACAAATAAATACTGGAAAAGCACCCCTGCTACAGCGGCGCCCTAGGCAGCTGTCTAGTTGGCCTATGCCTAAGGCCGGCTATGAATGTGGGCTGAACAGGTTGTAGCACCTAAACGTTAGGAATCAATTTACTGGAGTTATATCAATTTAAAATGAACAGTCTAGGTCTAAACACAAACAACAGCTTACCTCTTAGTAGAAACCAGGTCCTCTTCATACAACTACTGACTATTAAGCACAGCAAGAATTTGTGGGGTGGGAAATATAGTGAAAGTTAAGGTTCTAAGTACTTGATCTGTACAGGGCATGCTTAAACACGGCTGCATGATCAGCAGCACTGTGCAAATGTAGACAACTTACAACAGCACAGAAAACTATAAATATGCAAATAAGCCCACTGGCCAATTGAAAAACAGCGCACTTCAAGGTTGTACAGCAGTTGGAGGCCTAGAACTGGCTAGGTTATTTCTCTACTGTCACAAGAGTATAAACCAAGGCAAATCTTAGTCATGTTACAAGAAATAGCACAAAATAAGTACAGAGCTATCACAGTAACTCAGTAAGTTTACAGAAAGTACTCATTCCAATTGTTTAAAGGCAGGTAGTTTGTCAAATCTGGTGTAAAATTGTCACAAACAATAGCTTACCATACAGCAGGATTGATTGAATGGGCACAATGCTGCAAAAACACCTGCAACTTATAACAGCAAAGAAAAGTAAGATGTATTGAAATGAGTCCACTGGCCAATAGTAAAATAGCACACTTCAAGGCTCTAGAGCCATCAGAGGCTTAGAAATGGCTCTATTCTTTCTCTACTGCCACTAGAGTACAAACCAAGGAAAATTTTAGCCATTTTACAATAAATATCAAAAAAGTACAGAGTTATCACAATAACTCAGTAAGGAAGGGAGATGTGCATGAGTTCCTACAGTCTGCTGCCTGTGCCCCCTCCTTCCTCCTCAGACCATCCTATTGAGTGTCACCTTCACATTAACTAACATGAGGTTGTGCATCGACCCCTGTATCTTATTATTTCAGCTGAGAAGAACTCTAATTCTTCCAACACCTGGTCACATTCCTTCTCTTTCATCTCATGAGTCTTACCAGCAGCTTTCCTGTGAATGGCTTCTAACAGCTAGATGCCTTTTCTGTAATATAAACTGATTTCCTTTTCCTTTAATAGCTTCCAGAACTGCAAGTGGTATGGCCTGACCAAGACCCTGCATACTGGAAGCATTATTTTTTGCCTCTGGAATCTATCCCTCTGAGGATACACCCTAGAATTCTACTTGCTAATCTCACTGCCCTATCTCTCTCCTCCCAGTAGTCCAATCCAGGTGTGTTCTACCACCCCAAACACATTTCTTGCTCTTTGGCCATCAATTCCTTTTCTCCCACTGGTCACTCTGGCTCAAGTGCTGTACTTTGCATTTTGTTTGAAACTTAGATGCTGCTTTTCTGCTCATGTAGTCAGTCTTTCTACATCCTTCACTAGACTCTACAATGGATCAATTGAGAGCAAATGCATAATTAATTCCTAATTTACGTCTGAGGCAAACTAGTAGGGGAAAGGTGATTACATGCAGCAATAAATAACCCATTCCTTTATCTCAGGCTTGTAAAAAGCAGTGGGGCTGGGCTTAGCATAAAGGCTTAAGTTTTCACCTCATAGACACAAGGTACAGGGTTTGATTCTAACCTTAGGTTATTGGCTAGGCTTAAAATGGCCCTTCAGGGCAGTTAACCTAGCATTCACTGAATGACAATGGTGGTCATTAAGCCAAAGTTTATATCTGCTGGCCTCATGAAATAAGATTAACAGTCCTGCATAAATTTATTACACAATACCTATTTCTTAGTTTAATGTTATATGCATTTCATTATGAACCTATTTATTCACTTCCAGAAAAAGACCATTTATAGTGTTGCAGAGAGAATAAAGTTCTGGTAAGAAACTATGACATTTATAATTGGTATGTTAACATAAAACAGCAAGTGGTAATCGATATAACACTATAGCAAAAGCATATGATGTTGATTATTTCTAGAAAATGCAGAAATGTACTTTAAGATAACAGTGCAGTGGTATAGATAGACACATCATATTCAAGTAGTTCAAAAACAGATTTTCAGAATTAAAAGGCAAACAGAAGTTATTCACACTGTTAAAAACTAAGTCAAATTATTATAGGTGTGGACTAGTTAAACAAAACAAGTTCTCAGGTTGAAGGCACAGAATGTAGGTCAAGAAATCTACTACTTAAGAGGACATCAGCTGCTATGGATCATCTCACGTTCTGACATGATGGGACAAGATACCAAAAATTCAGAGCAGCCATTAACTTGCTTTTATTTCCTTATTTTTCCACATTTGCAATTCTCATATCTGAAACCCAGAGGCATTACTTAATTATTGTGCAATTAAAAGCACTTCCTCTATCCACGTCATGTTCTCAGGATGCACTCTGAAATGACCCATGACTCAGCGTGCAGCTTCTAGCCAAGTATTATAAACATTAAAAACTGACAGGAAGTTGACATTCATGAAAAGAAGAAGAGTCACACCATTGTTTAAACATCATTTCACTTTCAATAAATGCTGATGAGAGTGCGGACCATGCCGCTTCTGAAATTTGATAGGATCATGACGCTCAGTTTCTGCAACAATACAAAACAGGGCCACAGTTCATGACCAGAACATAGGAAATTCATGCAACAATAAGTAATACAATAACAAGATAACTAGCATAGCCATGGAGCTGTATCTTATCATCTTCAATGCCGTCCAACTCTTCCATGGTAATGGACTACATGGACTCCCTCTTATCACAATCATCCTATCCTTGCGGCAATCAAACCCTGCCCTCACAAAATGACACAAGACTTAGAAATATACAAGAATGACATTTATAATCAAATGCTCAAAATGAAATGAAACAATTTTAAATCATTTTACTGTGACTATAAGAAATGGAATGGTATAATAAACAGAAATGATTTAAATACAAGAAGAAAAACAGAAAAAGAAGATAGGTGATATCTCTAGTAACATCTGATGGCTTAAGTAATAGTCATAACATGAACTGGAAATTGTTGTATGCAAAAATCATTTAAAACTATTGTAATTGTCTACATGTGAAGATGAGCAAAGCACATTTACTGACAATGGCAGGACAAGGGTTGACTGTGATGTTTGTGAAGAAAGTATACAAAGAGAGAGAGAGAGAGAGAAACAAAAACCATACCAAATTAGTTATTGTTGGAAAGAGATGAAAATCCACTTCGTCAAACTGGGTATATGGAAAAAATACTGGTAACTGCACTGAATATTACTGCATACATTTTCTGTCTGGATATGGAAGGCAAAAAGGCCACAGCAAGGAGGCTGGATGACCACATGTGACCCCCAGGCTGCAGGTTGGTCACCGCTGATCTAGACTATACATATTTCTGTCTCAGGTGCAACTACATTGTGTAGGGCAGCAAAGCTACTCCCTCAGAGGACAGCAGCTAATTTAGATCCCACTTTATGGTATGATGGTACAAGACAACAAAATGCCTTTTATTTATTTAACTCATTTGCAGTGCAGTGTACATTACCAAAGTATCAAGCAACAATTAAATTGGCTTTTATTTATTTATTTTATTTTATGTTATTTTGTTTTATTTTATTTATTGGTATCATATTTACAGTTTTCTCAAATTCTGGCTTATCAGGCTTGATTACTAAATTCATAGTTACCCCTTTAAAACTGCTTAGTACTTTTGTCCCTGTTCTGCTTCACACTGATGTTATTGAAGAAGAAGCCCTGTTAGTGGAGTGGCTACAGTAATAAATGAAAATGTCAACATTACCACTCACAGTGCAGTGGGACGTTGTCATTTCCCTTTTGAGGTATTTTGTAAATACTACATAGGAAAATTACTGAAAGGCCACTGTATGAGTACTGCACAGACAGATCACTGCAGGAATGCTGTATGATTACTGCACATACATATCATTGCAGGGGTGTTGTGCAAGTACTGCATGGACAGGATACTGCAGAGGTGACATATGTGTGCTGCACAGACAGATCACTGCAGGAATGCTGTGTGATTACTGCACAGATGTATCACTGCAGGAGTGTTGTGCAAGTACTGCATGGACAGGATACTGCAGGGGTGATGCATGAGTGCTGCACAGACAGATCACTGCAGGAATGCTGTGTGATTACTGCACAGATGTATCACTGCAGGGGTGTTGTGCAAGTACTGAATGGACAGGATACTGCAGGGGTGATGTATGAATGCTGTACAGACAGATCACTGCAGGAATGCTGTGTGATTACTGCACAGACGTGTCACTTCAGGGTTGTTATGTTAGTACTAAATAGACAAGATACTGCAGGGGTGATGTATGAGTGCTGCATAGACAGATCACTGCAGGAATGCTGTGTGATTACTGCACAGATGTATCACTTCAGGGGTGTTATATAAGTACTGAATGGACAGGATACTGCAGGGGTGATGTAGGAGTGCTGCACAGACAGATCACTACAGGAATGCTCTGTGATTACTGCACAGATGTATCACTGCAGGTGTGTTGTGTGAGCACTACATAGACAGGTCACCACAAAAAATGTTGTGTGAAAACAGCATTAGATCACTGCAGAAATAGTGTGTGAGTCTTGCATAGGTACATCATTGCAAGGGTATTGTGTGAGCACTTTACAGACATATCACTGCAGGGGTGTTGTGTGAGTATTTCAGAGATAGATCACTTCAAGAGTGTTGTGGGAGCACTGCATAGACAGATCACTTCAAAAATGGTTTGTGAAAACAGCATTAGATCACTGCAGGAATATTGTGTGAACATTGCATAGGTAGATCACTGTAGGGTGTTGTGTGAGCAATTTACAGACAGATTGTTGCAGTAGTCTTGTGTGAGTACTGCACAGACATATCACTGCAGGAGTCATGTGTGAGTAGTACACAGACAGATCACTGCAGGACTCCTGTGTACAGATAGATCACTGCAGGAGTCCTGTATTAGTACTGCACAGACAGATCACTGCAGGAATCCTGTGTGAGTAGTACACAGACAGATTACCACAAGAATGTTGTGTGAATAGAGCATTAGATCACTGCAGGAGTACTGTGTGAGTATTGCACAGACAGATCACTGCAAGAGTGCTGTGTGAGTAGTGCACAGACAGGTCACTGCAGGAATTCTGTGTGAATAGTACACAGATAGATCACTGCAGGAGTGTTGTGTAAACACTGCACAGACAAAATACAGCAGGAGTGTTGTGTGAATACAGCACAGATGGATCACTTCAGGGGAGTTGTGTGAATACTGGACAGACAGATCATTGCAAGAGCTGCTGTTGAGCCCTGCACAGTCCAAACATCTAAGAAAGTTGTGGAATCCCTACCAATCAGAACACTGCAGCAGCACTGGTTTACCAATCAGAACACTGCAGCAGCACTGGTTTATAGGTTCATAGGTGTTCATTTATTTTATTTATTTATTTATTTTACATTTATTGACCGGGATAGTCCAACTGAGCTGGATAGCCCTTTTTCAGCAGAGGCCCGGGGAGAAAAGCTCCACAAACATCACAATAAGGTAATTAACAAATTTATAGAGAAAACACATTTTTACAATAAAAGTAAATAAAAAGTATAATAAAAAGCAATATATAACAGTACATAATAGTGTTGCTAATACTGAAATAAAGAAGCAATAAAAAATGTGAAACAGTGTAGATTCAATATAATCAATCAAGGATGGTGAGAAGGAAACATCGTAACTTTCTGGTGTTGCTGAGGGAGAGAGATGAGAGATGTGAATTATAATTAGTAGAGCAAGGATGTAACAGTTCTTGGTTGAGACACCAGGTATCAGCAAGCTAAGGAAGGCTATGAAGAGCATTAAGGTAAAGAGAGGAAAGGTCAGTAGAGCAAACAATGTAAAGGGCAGGTAGGGGAAGTGAAAGCAGGATAGTACTGAAGATTACATGGGGTCAGTACAGTGACAGGGCCAGTGACTTTTCAAGTATTTCTTGGTGGCAGCTTTGAATTGTTTAATTTAGTTGAGGGATCTAATTTGTATAGGCAGCTTGTTCCAAAAAATGTTGGGATGGTAGCTATACATATTATTATACATATTACATCCTATTTTGGTTCTGGGTTTATAGACCTGTAGAAGGTCTAGGTCAGAGCTGCATAGAGATCTAATGGGAGAATAATGGGTGATTAGAGGAGATAAGCTAGGGCAGTAGGAAGTTTGTTATAGAATGGAATGAATGATTTGGAGCTGAGAGAGGAGGAGCTGGTGGGGTAGTTCTAGCCAGTTAAAGTGTTTTAGAGAGAGAGGCAGTGATGGGATTTATATGTTTGGTGTGCTGCAAATCTGGCTACTTTGGTATAGGTTGATTCAAGTTTGGTGAGGAGAGAGGAGTTGAGATTAGTAAGAATATGAGAGTTGTACAATAGACTGGGTAGTCGGTAGGCATGAGCGAGAGTTACTTTTGCTTTGTTAGTGAGAAATTTTTTATTTCTGTAGAAGAGGCCCAATTTTAGATGAGTCTTGCGAATACAGTTATTAACATGTAAATCAAACTTAAGTTGGTCATCTATTATGACGTCTAAGAGTTTAGTGTTGGATTCAACTTTGATAGGAGTGTTGTTGAGAGACAGTATAGAGTAGGTAGGTTTAAGCTGGTTAAGATTTTTAGGTGAGAAGAGAAGGAGTTTTGTTTTGTTTGGGTTCAGTATTAGTAGGTTGCTAGAGAGCCAGGTTTCAAAGGATGCCTGGGTGGTTGAAATGAGTTCAGAGGGGGTGTCAGCAATGGTGATGACTGTAGAGTCATCTGCATATTGTACCAGGGATGACTGGGGGCATGAAGTATATTAAAAAGTATGGGGCAAGAATAGAGCCTTGGGGACCCCATTTGTACTGGGAGAGAAGGGGAGAGGGCAGAAAGCCATCTCACTGATTGGTGTCGATCTGTAAGACAGCTAGAAAACAGGCAACTGTAGAAGTGGAGAAGTTAAGGTTAGTCAGTTTAGTTAGAAGAAGTGAGTGAGACACAGTGTCAAAGGCTTTTGAAAGGTCTAAGAGAAGGCAAGAGATGAGTTTGTTATTGTCTCTGGCCTGAGAAATAATGTTTAGGAAGGATATTAGAGCAGTAGTAGTACTGTGTTTGGGGCAAAAGCCATGTTGTGTGAGTGTGAAGAGTTTTCCTGTAGGAGGTATTGTATGACTTGCTTGTGTATGCATTTTTCCAGTACTTTAGAGAGTGGGGTTCGGATTGCAATAGGCCTAAAGTTAGTGATTACTGTGGAGTTACCTCCTTTATATATAGGTATGGTGTAGAATTCTTTCCAGATAGAGGGGACCTGTGACTCGGAGACAGAGAGATTAATTAAAATAGAACAGGGAGAGTGAGTGAATCAGCAGCTTGCTGAAGGAAATAGGAAGGAATACTGTCTGCTGATGTGGAACACGGCTTTAGTTTGGAGAGTAAAGATTTGCTATAGCTAGTAGGAACAAATGTGACTGAAAAAGTAGTAAAAGAGTTAAGAGTAGTAGAGGACTCAGAGGATTTAGTGGTCTGGTTGGTTTTAAGGTTAATTATGTTAGAGGGTAAGGGGTCAAGAGTAATCTTTTTAGAAATGGATTCGATGAAATAGGTGTTAAAGATGGTAGCAGTTTCTTCAGGTTTCTTGTCAGGGTAGGGATTGGGGGAGGAAGAGTTCCCAGGATGTAGTATTTGGTTAATAGAGTTCCAGAATTTTTGGGGATGTGATCTTTGAGAGGTGGGTGGGTTAGAGTAGAATTCATTTTTATCTTTAATGATATCTTGTCAGATTTCTGAGTTCTTTATACTTTTGTAAATCGGTGGGGAGTTTAGTTTTCACCCAGGTTTTCCACATCCAGTCTCTAGATTTCATTAGGGTGCGAGTATCAAAAGTTAGCCATGGGGAGATGTTAGATTTATATGAACTGTGAGCAGAGGTGCAAGGCTATTGAGTATATTATGAAGGATAGAGTTGAAAGACTGGACAACTTCATCAAGGAGGGGATGGGTCAGGTTAGTCCATTTAATGATAGAGAGATGGTCTCTAGAAGTATGGGGGCAGAAGTTAGTTAGTTTGTGGCAGGTTATATATCTGTGTGGCCTAATGAAGTGGGGCGTGAATCTAAGGACTTTTACAGGGGAATGGTCACTTAGGGAGTTGGGTAGTGTTTCAGGGTTATGATATTTGCAGGGGTCAGAGACAAGTATCCAATCTATAAAAGTACCAGGGTTGTGGATATTATTGATATGTGTTGGCTCAGAGATAAGTTGTGTAAACCCATACAAGTTAATGCAAGCTGTCGAGTTAGGAGAGCAGAGAGATAGCCAGTTGATATTAACATCCCCAAGGAGTATGGTTTTATTTGGGATGTTTTGTGAGAGGTATGACAGAAGATTTCCAATACAGGAATGTTGTCCCCTGGAGGAATGTAGATGGCTGCTACAGTAATTGTGGTGTGGTTGTTAAGTTTAAAGTCTGCTGTCAAAATTTCAGCTGGAGGGAAGCATGGAATATGTTTGTTAACACACGATAGAGTAAGTTGGTTGGAATAGACTATTGCAACTCCACCCCCTTTTTTCTTTTGGTGATCTAGATGAAGGATATTATCATTAGAAGGGAGTATTTGTGTATCAGGATTTTGTGTGTTTACTAGGCTAACAACCACAAGGGCCTTCTTAAGTCTAGCCATGCATCCCAAATCTCTGACAAGTTCTGGTACACTTGATGTGTAAACAGGGGCATGGGAGGTGAAACATTTAAAAGCAGGGGCCTGTGAGATGACCCATTTACAGGCTGCCTATGTCCATTAGAGACATAGGTGCTAAACCAGGGATGAATTTCCTGTTCCTCATCCAAGTGTCCAAGTTATAGTTGAACTGGATTAAGGAGGAATCTTGCTCATGGATGGGCCTGTTCCATAGATGGGGTAGTTTCAATTGCTGGATATGCCTGACTAGGTATATATTAAAGGGGGCATTGTACACAATGATAGGTCTGATGAATGCCAAATACAGTGGAACAATGATTTTCTTGGAGTTAGATGCCTTACCTTTATATATAAGTTGCACAACAATAGAATGATTCCTCACTACTGTAGACATGTGATGGTCAAAGGTTAGATTACTTTCTATGTTTGTCCACCCAAGTCCCTGACTACTGGGTCAATTTTTAGAGGTGTGCTGTCAATATGATAGTTACTGGGGGGATGACGTACCGAAGGATACTATTATGCATTTATTGGCATTTAGTTTTAGTCCATGTCTCTGACACCAGTCGTTTCTCTGTGTCAGCCCTTCCTGCAGCACATTTATGTCAGTGGGTGATTCAATGACAGCTCCTAATCTGCAAATTTAGTCAGCTAGAGACATTGGTCTTGACTTCAGAGAAGTAAATGCTAAAAAGAAGATGTCCCAGGACCGATCCCTGAGGGACTCCATTTGTGACTGGCCTCTTTGTAGAGGTGGACTCCGAAATTCTATCTTCTTGGATTGTTCCAGTAAGTAATGCACAATCAGAACATGCTAAGAGCATAAGCCCAACTGTTTTGCAAGAATACTACACAAATGGAGCAATGCAACAATGTTGGGTGAGCACTGTAAGACTGCAGTGGGTTCTAATTTACCTTTGTCGACCTCCACAGTACCAGTAACCATAGGGGAAAGAGGAGGAATCCGAATTAGTCTGAGGACATAGTACAGGGTAGGATCACAAATGCCACATGTGAATCTTCTGCCCTAGGCATTTTGATATTAATGTACCTGGCACGTCCCTGCTGTACTAGTTATTTACACAAGTAAATACCATGACAAAGGAAGCAAGATGATGCAGCTTTTGATAGCATGATTATGATTTCATCTGAGATATCAGATGTACAAATATCTCTTAGCCACAATAGAACCCATCCAAGTGAGTTAGAAAAGGGCAGATCTTGCCAGAGCTCCAGCTAAATGTCTGACACACCTTTGCCTCAGTTCCTTGGGTAATTCATCTTTTAGTGCATCAATTAATTTGGAGTTTTGGGTACACATAATGTTGGCATGAAAAGGCATGCATGCCGTATCTTTGTAGGTGTTCTTTCTGTGTAAGCTTCACTTCCTACTTGTGCTGCTGGCAAGCATAGATTGGAAATGAAACCATCAGAAGAGGGGTTAAAGTAAAGCAGATCACCTTTCATAGTGAATGAATTTTAACAGAATTATTTTGATTGAGATTAGCGATAACA
>NC_056743.1:1748014376-1748059376 GCF_019279795.1 Protopterus annectens | reverse complement strand
TCAGACTTCATAATCATCAGAAGATTCTTAAAATAGTGATGTAAAAATCATTTTGATTCTATTAACTGTCTAACTTTGTAATATCAAAATATGTAAAAAGTACAATTAGCAAAATAACATCACAAACATAGATAAACTAAGCACTAAGTCAGCTATGCACCCTGAGCATCAGACACAAAGCTTATGTATCCCTGAATCGGAAAGATAAAAACAAGAATATGCCACAGTTATCATCACTTGCACAGGATGTTGTTGGGGGGGGGTGGAGCCTAGGCTGACACAAAAGGTAAGCGAGTGTGTGTGAGTAAGAAAGAGAAACAGGCAGACATTTGGCTAAAGTAACAAATGTCCATTGAGAAAGAATGAGCTTTAAGCCTCACGGATGAACCATGTAATTGTGTGTGTGTCTACATCATCCCTCCAGGTGAAATTGGTGTGTGAGCATCTACAAGAACACAGCCAAGTTCCGTGCTATGTCTTGGTATTTCAGAAAGGTATGAGACCTTCCAGTCCCCCTCCCAGTAGACATTTAATTACAGACACAGCCCATTCCAGCATGTCATTCATCAGATCCATTGAATTAGTAATACGATGGTGGCAGTCAAGCAAGTTAGCCTGTGCCACATCTACACCCCTAAGCATTTTTCTGGAGGACCTATTGGAACATGCCTGCACCTCCATGATGGCCCTAAACATACATCAAGTGGCATGGGAAGACACACCTGCATAAGGTGGAGTATGGACAGCAGATCTCCTCCGAGCACCCCTAACAACCCTCCTGCATGGCACATTGCCCACACTTTGGTTATTACCAGAGTCAACAGGGACTGAAGCCAAAGTAACCACACTACCATGATCAAGTGACTCACCCTCCACCTGTCCAATATCTGAGGGCTCACTGGAATGGGCTGGCATAGGCCTACTGGCTGTGACTGATGTAATTACTGGGGATGGCTGAATACCAACCTCAGTGTCAGATTCAACCACTGCACCCCCCAACTTTACCTGTGTTTGGCCACCATCATCATCATAGTCTGCCGATACTCTGAGATCAGGCGGTAAGAGTCCCACACTTCCACTGTCAGGATGACCTGTGATAATAAGTAACAAACAAAGGAAAGAAATTAATACCTGCACTACTATAGTCCAATATATACTAACAAACTAACAGTGGTGGCACTATTACAGACAGTACAGCAATACACACAACAGTCCTGACACCCACATCACACATATGGATAAAATAAATATTTATTTGAACTGCTCATCAGTACTGACATAAAAATATTTGACTTACCATGTGCAGATGATGCTATGGTGCCTATGGAGGATGGTCCTGGCAAAAGTTAAGCAAAAGGTAAGGACAACATCATCACAACATCAAAGCTTTATATAAACACACATTGAAACATTCCAGTGCAAATTTTAATTTTACCATTATTGATAAGATTCAAGGCAATAGAGGAAAGATTTCTGGTTGGCATGATACTCTGAACAAATTAGAGAAAAGATGGATCATTAATTTGGGTAGTCTTTTTCCCCCTGGTTTAAATGAACATTTGTAGTTTACCAATTGTTTGTAATGATGATTGACAGGTATTCTCCATATAAGGCAAGCAGCCTTCTTGGTTCTTTTTTTTGCTTTTTGTTTTTTCACTGATGAAGGATTAATTTAAAAGCCGAAACCAGTTTGTATTTTGTATTGTAGGCTTTTTGCATTTTTTATGTGCCTTATGGCATCATTTAGAATAAAAGTACATCTTTTTTTAAAAGGGCATCATTGTCTGCTGGTCTATGTTGTTTTTTTTTTTAAATGCATTTTGAGACCTGGCAGTTGCCTTACGTGCAGGGACTATGCTTTGGCATCATCACAGTATGCCCATTAATGATACTTTAACAAATTCCTGGATGATACGTTCACCCCAAGCCCATGTGTAATCAACCAGAATGTGTTGTTTACTATATTACTCTACAGCTATCCCACCCCAAAAATGTCAATATTTTACTGTACAAGAAGTATTTAACAATTGAGATAGGTAAGCCTTTCAGGAAGCTCCTCCTGGGACATACTTGACGGCCCTGAAACAGCAGCACCGAAATTAATCACATGTTGTTGCATACTTTACACTGAGCTCTCTGGATCCCTGACAGTGGACAGGAATTTTTCATTTGGTGTCAGTGGTGACTCTGTAGCAGGCTCCCCTGGAAGTCATCTGTTTATGGGCCATTGCAGCAGCTCTCCTCCAGGTCGATGAAATCATGTCAGGGGCCCTATGATGCACCTGATCATACGTCATGCTCTGGACACCTACTGCATTTACATCAGCCACTATCTGCTGCCAAGTTTGCATTCTGCCAGACATATTCCTCCATCCTCTTTCAAGCAGAAAGGCACTATGTTGCCTAAATGCTTTGACAATCACTCCATTCTCACGGTCACTCATGGGGGGTTGCGGGGATTGGGACACCTGGATGCCATAGTCCTAGGTGGCATAAAACACAAAAGAAGGATAACACACATAAGTATCCACATAAATAAGAGTCCTGATTAGATATAACACATAAAAGGGTAGTTTTTCAACATTAACCACTGGAGAAAGAAAAAGCCGTCAAGATATTCAAATATATAAAAAAATATGGTTGTAACATATTACAATCACACACAAACCAAGGTTGGATCCAAAACAAGGAGATTAACAATAGCAAAGCAAACATCTGTACAAACAATTTTGTTTGTGCCAACACAGAAATGGAACTTGGTACCCCCACCCCCAGAGCAACAGGCAAATGCCACATTTTGCTAACAAACCATCAGTGATCTGCTAAAAGTGCTATCAAATAAACTGTCCCAAAAATATGTACACATTTACCACAGAACATTCAATTTTATGCAGTTGCTAGTCACCTCCACCTTTGGCCAGCACTCCCCAAGAGGTGTCTATGGGCCATCCTAGAAGGCTAACACCCCTGTGTCATTGCCAATATAGGATATTTACATTTCACTGAAATAAAACTAGAAGAGTGTAAAGAAATATTTTGTTGTAACATTAGCACTTGTGATGACAGTTAATAAGGCTGTGCACCTGAAAAAGTAAAATGCCCTGACGGAAATGTCCATGCCATCACTAAACTCCTATGAAATATATATAGACAAAAGTAGTATTTGCTAGTGTATGTATATATATATATATATATATATATATATATATATATATATATATATATATATATATATATATATATATATATATATATATATATATATATACATGTGTGTGTGTGTGTGTGTGTGTGTGTGTCTGTGTGTGTGTGTGTATATATATATATATATATATATATATATATATATATATATATATATATATATATATATATGTTTTGCTTGGTGACGTGAACATATCCAGTAGATAAATGAAAAATGCAATCATACCTTATCAAGATTAATAGTCTTCTGTGCAGATAAATCCCACATATTATCCACATAAAAAGTCTCCTCACCTTCAAGTTCCCTAGCTACACAGTTCTCTTTTTATAATGTAGATTCAGGGCTGCATGCAAGGTGAATATTTAAATGAGGTGTGAACTCATTAGAACTGCTGAATCCCAAATACTTGGCTCTGTGTAGCACATGTAAATATAGTGCAGACACTCCTTCAGTGTTTGTTGCTAATGGATTGCAACTGTAAATGATTTCTGGTAAGGATAAGAAAAACACAACAACAATTCAGACTCCCTTAACTCCAGCGGGTGTGTTAGCCAGATTAAACTTACAAAGTGCAGAAATAATTGTATTAAAGTTTTAAATGTAAATAAGCAGTACACATTTCACAGTTTCTCTTCGGTAGCATCCACCCTCCCCTTTATTTGTTGACAACTATATATTATTGCCATTTAACATTCTCACACATTTTAAGGACAATGATACAGAATGCCTTACAGACTGTATGTCTTAGATTACTGCTCAGGCAAGAGAAGAATGAGCAACAAACACAGAGCAATAAGACAGAGCTGCATTTTTGCAAGCAATAGTCATAAATGGTTGTGTGATCACTCATTGCACTACATCTAAAATTAATACATTTACAAACAACTCAGAAGTGTACAGCTGTCATATATTTGTTAATACTGTGGATGATGCAGTTGCCTGTATGTACAATGATTTTCATTCTCTACTGCAAAGCTGTTGCTGTGGCAAAGAGAGATAATACACTCTTACTGTGTTCTGAAGGTTCATTAGAGTGAGAGTTCAAATCCACATCTGTGTAAAAACATTTCATGTGTACCAACATAAATTTTGTAGTGTTTATTTAATAAACTTCATTTCTTCCTTTCTCCTAAATTCCCTTTCTTTTTATATATTTTTATGGCCAGTATTTGTACAGTGCATGGCTTAGTGCAAACAAGTAAAACTGAAAAAACCCAATAAATGGCATGTTTACCTTTGCTTATCTTGTTTGCATGATGCTTAACTGTCTGCAAACCTGGACTAATGGCCCACACAGGAAGCCGACAGAACACCTGCATAAAGGACGTAGAGATTCTAAATGTTAAAAAAAGGTATATTGCTGCAATTTTTGCTTTCTATTGCACAACACCACTAAACAACGTTGCATGGCAGTTAGAAAGCTTCCCCATCACCTGCAGCCAACAGATGGTAGACAATTTCAAAACGGATACATTTTATCAACTGTGTGTTTGGCACTGCTCAAACATGGCAAGTGGTGTTGGGTGGTGGTTAACACACAGAAGTTAATAATAAATAGGGAAATATCCAACTGTTATTTAACTATTCCTGTAGCAGCAGGTGTAAGTGTAGGGCTGTAATACAGATGGCCATGGATTCTAATACAGGAAGTAGAATATGTTTTTACTGTTGTGACAGTTCAGTTTATGATAATGAACAGGAAAATATCCAAGTGTTATTTCAATATTCCTGTGGCAACAGGTGTAAGTGTAGGGCTGCCACACACATGGCCCTGGGTTCTGATATAACACATTCCAGATAGTTTTATTGTTTCATTTCATATTATATTACATATCACTTATAACAAGTTTCACATAATTGTAAATAATAACTATGCATAGCAGTGGAGCTCATATGAATTATATGTATGAGGAATAAGACAATCTTACTGTGTTTTGAAGGTTCAGATGTATGACTGAGGGTATACTGTCTGCTATGTTTCTGTAAGTATACTTCTGTTATCTGGATTTGGATGGCCTTCTCATCTAAATAAAACATATACACAAATGAGTGTGTATATACAAGGACCATGTCAGGTCACTCACATACATGGTTAACACCTCAATCTGTCATCTGTATTTATAAATAATTCATAACTATGTCTGAGAATTACTTCTTCTATGGCAAACATGGAAACTCGCCACTGTGGAAGAAAATATTTATACCTTATGCATAAGTTTGAATCCCAAACTGTACATATCAATTTTATCAGTGTATAAAGCCAATCAAAACAGTGTAAGAAACTTCTCCACAAAGTCTCAAAACAACCCACTAAACAAGTGTAGTGGGTCCAAAAACAAAACAGTGTAAGAAACTTCTCTGTGTGGAAGATTTTTTAGTCCATATATCTCTAGTTAATCACTGTATATTAATCAGATCAGACAAAAGTAGTAGAAGTAGTGAACTTAAACTCATCTTAAGTAAAAAATAAGTAACAATAATAAAAAATATATAATTGTACAGAATTACTAAGTATTCGAAAGTAATCCAAGCAAGGCAGGCAGTCTGTTTCCAGTCAAAAATCCTTTACTAAGTACACAGACAATGACCCAAGTAAAATAAAAAAAAACAATAATAGTTTCCTCACAAGCTTTCTAAATATATATGTACTTTTTATCTGGTACTTCTTTATCATATACTTTATTCTGGAGAAACATGAACTCATATGGCAATTAAAGCTGAACTCGTTTAGGAAGCCTGGACAAAGCTACCACTGCTTAATTAAAAGTGCACTGGAACTTAGAAAATTGCCACATTGTTTACATGTATAATTTTATTTTATTTTATTCCACCAGTTGGTTTTAAACACCATTTTAAATCAGTTGTAATTTAAGTGTATATTTTGTTAACATCATCATACATTTTCTTCTTCTTCTTTTTTTTTTTTTGGCTCACTTTTTTCCAGTTTATTCAAAATGATGTGTAATAACAATACTAACTAATTATACAATTATGTCCAACCAAGAAAATAATTCAAACACTGGTTGCATAAACAGTATCACTTCCCTTAAATCCACACAAGAGCTTGGGCCATTAAATCACACACTTTTATTGTACAGAACGTAGGTTAAGCACTTTCATCTACTCATGGTAGACCATCAGAACACTAACTTCATTTCTAACCTAAGTTAAATAACAATTTACTTCCAATCACAACAAGCAATCAATTAGCCTCATACATATTCATATACTTAATACATTTGCATACTGGTGGAAACTTAAAGAGACATCCTACATAGAAGTCAGTTTTAAAAGGACACTTAAAAAAATCTTTCTTTTAGAACTCTGAGGATTAGTCTTAGGGGAGGCACTGTAATGAGAATATTGGGGGAAAGAGAAGTGAAATGGCAAATTTTACTCAATGCCATTTCGCCCCCAGGAACAAATGAATGTATACCCATGTTAGAAGTTCAAGCATAAAATGCAGAGTTTTTATTGTTTACACTAGTGAGCTATATATATTTATTATTTTAATACTTTGTATAGTATAGGGTTCATGTGTATATTACATTGTTTTTAAACTGTTTTTAAACTTTTTACTCAGCGTTTTAAAAGAAAGAATTTTTTAAGTGTCCTTTTAAAACTGACTCCTATGTAGGATGTCTCCTTAAGTTTCCACCAGTATGCATATGTATTAAGTATATGAATATGTATGAGGCTAATTGATTGCTTGTTGTGATTGGAAATAAATTATTTAACTTAGGTTAGAAATGAAGTTAGTGTTCTGATGAAGTCTACCATGAGTAGATGAAAGTGCTTAACCTTTGTTGTGTACAATAAAAGTGTGTGACTTAACGGCCCAAGCTTTTATGTGGATTTAAGGGAAGTGATACTGTTCATGCAAGCAGCATTTGAATTATTTTCTTGGTTGGACAGAGTTGACTGGCACTGGTAGTTGTGTTGCTTCAATTAGTTGTGGTATCATGGATTCCCTTGACGAGTTGCCATCCATGTTTTCACCAGTGAGAAGGGATGAGGTACACAAATTACACTCAGAAGTTGCCATTCTGAAGGGGGAGTTAACTCGACTCCTTGATCTGATGAGCCAATCAGACAGACAAATAGAAGGTATGCAAAGGCGGACGATGTCATTGTGTTTTCTGACCGGAGGTATAGTTTCTGTGGGAATCCCCAATGGCCAAGGTCTTTCAGTAGACTGTGTAAACAGATCTTCTTATGGGATTTTTGCCGAGCGTGCTGGAGGTTCTGTCAAAGGAACGGAAGATGTGTTTTCAGCTGGCAACAATTCAGAGGACGAATACACAATGTTGGGGGCTAAGCCGAGACATATTGTACCGAAAAAGACCTATTCTGTGGCAGCAGGTCAGCAAACCAAAGGTACTGTTTCTCAACCTGTTATTAACAAATTTACTGACTTAAATGGTACTGGCAATGCAACTAAAGAGTGTAAAGGGCTGGATGCTTTTGAAAAATAAATTACGACTTTCAGTTGAATAAAACTACACTAAAGGACTCTGATGGGGAAACCTGTGCAGTCAGTAAAACCTTGAAAGATAACATTTATGAGTTTGGCAAGAAATTGGGTAATATTAAAGGTTTACAAATGGACAATATGTACCTCAAAAGGTGCATTGAGCTTAAGGTAGTACCCATGGGTTTACGTTTTTTCTGAAAATAGCTGTGAATAGGCAGGCCCATACTGATCATCTGAAGAGACTGAAGGAAGCAAGTGGTATGTATGCAGCACAAGAGAAGTCTTATTCATCATCATCAGCTCCCTTTTTCCCATTTTTCTACATGGGGTCGAGGTATCGTGCTAACTGTCACCAACTCTCTCGATTCAGTGCTCCACTCCTGCCTTCTTCAACACTCATGCCTGACGGTCACAGATATTTTTTCACACAATCCATCCACCTCTTTGCTTGATGTCCTCACTTCCTCTTACCTTCTTCCTGTCTGTCCCAAATCTCCCTCACCAGATTGTCTTCTGCTATTCTACACATGTACCCCAACCACTGTAATCTGTTCTCTTTGATCTTTTCTGCAATCAGAGCTACTTTGGCTTTTGCTCTTATGTCCTCATTTCTCCATTTGTCCTACAGTGTGCATCCTACCACCTTTCTCAGGCACTTCATTTCCATCACCTCTAGCTTCTTCAACTGTTCTGCCTTTACTGTCCATGTTTCTGTACCATACAGTAGTACTGGTCGCACCACTGTCTTGTACACCTTACCTTTCAGCTTCTTTGGCATTCTTCTGTCATAGACTACACCTGATACTCTGTGCCAGTTGGCTGCAGCCCCTCTGATTCTAGCTTTCACCTCTTCATTCAGACTACCCTTCTCCTCAACCACCCCTCCCAGATACTTGAAGCTGTTTACCTCTTCCACTATCTTCCCTTCTATCTCTATTCTCAGCTTCTTATGATTTCCCCAATTTGCTGCCATTGACACAGTCTTATCTGTGCTTAGTTTCATCCAATATGCCTTCAGATTTGCATTCCATTCTCCTATCCTTTGCTGAAGTTCTAGCTCAGAGTCTATTATACTGCCACATCTTTTGCATACAGCAGCTTTGTTGATTTGTCCCGTCCAACCTGTTTGCTAATGTAGTCCATCATCAGTATGAACAGCAGTAGGCTCAGAACTGAACTCTGGTGTACACCCACTCCCACAGGGAACCCTTCTGTGAGGCTGAACATGATTCGCACTTGAGTCACTGGGTCCTTGTACATAGTCTGCACTAATTCTAACAATGTTTCTGGGACTTCAAACCACTGCAGTACTGCCCAGATCAGCTTTCTTGGGACCTTGTCATATGCTTTCTCCAAGTCTAGGAATGCCCAGTTGGACTCTCTCCTCATCTCTAGCTTCTTCTCAAGTATCTGTCTCAGTGCAAACATTGGGTCAATTGTGCTGCATCCTGATCTGAATCTGAATTGCTCATCTCCCATCTTACATTCTACTACTCTGTGCATCCGTTTATCAATCACCCTCTCCAGAACTTTCATGCAATATGGTAAGGGTTTGATGCCTCTGTTCTGCCCACAGTTGTGGATGTCCCCTTTGTTCTTGTACACTGGCACAAGTATACTTATTCTCCAGTCATCTGGGATACACATTTCTCTCCAGACTGCTATTTGTACCCTCATGAGCCATTTCTCCCCTATCTCACCCAGCATCTTTATCATATCTGCTGGGACCTCATTTGAGCCTGCTGCTTTTCTGGACTTTATCTTCCTTTGTGCTGTTCTTACTTCTTCTAAGGTGGGCTCCTCTTCTTTTCTCATTATAGGCTGTTTCTGGGGCAGTACAGCTTCTGTGTGGTTTTCTTCATTCAGAAGGTGCTGGAAATAGTCCTCCCATCTACCTTTGATGTCTTGTAGACTGGTGAGCAGGTTGTTGCTGGCATCCCTTAATGAAGGGTGTCTGACTATCTTCTTTATCTTTCTGTCTTTGCCTTGCACACTGATATAGTTTCTTTGTGCTCCTTACTGAGTCACTTTCCAGAAGTTGGTAGAGTGCCTCTGATGCCCTATCCTTTGCTATTGCAACTTCTTTCTTAGCTTCTTTGTTAGCCAGCCAGTAGTTCTTCCTAGCCTGGTCAGTCTTTTCTAACTCCCACTTCTTCCTGCATTCCTTCTTTCTTTTGATGACTTCTTGGACTTCTGCATTCCACCACCAGCTTTCCTTATGTACCTTATTTACATACCTGGCTAGGCCACATATCTTTTCTGTAGTCCTAACACATGCTGTTTTTAGGCGCTGCCACTCTTCTTCAACTCCACCTATTACCTCCTCTTCTTGGAGTGCTAGAGCCCCGAGTAATTCCTTGAACTGCTGTACTTTTTCTCCAGTCAACTTCCAGGTCTTCAGTCTGGTCTCTGTTGACCTTAGAGCCTTCTCTGACCACTGCTTACAGCTGATTGTGGCAACTAGTGGTTTATGCTGTGGGCCGACTGTTTCACTGGGGATGAATTTGCAATCATGGATTCTACCCCAGTGCCTTTTCCTTACTAGGAGGAAGTCTACCTGAGTTGCATGTTGGTTACTCTTGTATGTGATCTTGTGATTGTCTCTCTTTCTGAACCATGTGTTGGCTACTACCAAGTCATTTGCCAGACAGAGCTCTAGAATGGCTTCTCCTTCTTTATTCCTGTTGCCCCACCCATGTGGACCAAGGTAGTCCTCATATCCTTTTCTGCCTGTCCTGATATGTGCATTCAAGTCACCCATTATCAACACCAATTCATTTTGCCCTGCTTTATCTAGTAGGTCCTGCAGCTGCTGTCTGAATGCACTATTTTCCTCACTATCACAACCCTGCTGTGGGGCATAGGCTGAGATTATGAATACTGCCCTATCATCACACTGGAGTCTGATTGTCATGGGTCTGTAATTAATTCTGATGATATCCTTCACTGCCTTCTGAAGCCTCTCTCTCACCACAATTCCTACATAATTTCTAGCCTGTCCCCCACCTGAGTAGTAGAGTCTGGATCCCAAGCCATGTGTCCAGCCTCCTCCGTATCATCACGTCATCCACTTCCAAGCTGTATCCTGTCAGTGAACCTACATTAAGCATAGCAATTCTCGGTTCATGTTTGGCAGGTTGGTTGGTTTTACGCCCAGCCTTTGCTCAACAGAGCTATCCCAGGTAACCCAGGCTGAGCAACTGGCAACTGGCCAGCCAGTAGCTTATTGCTGTTGGGCTTTATGGTGGGCACACACTGGCCAATAGGGGCACATATGCCTCTCCCACTGTTAGCAAGGGTCCCTGGCATGGGTCAGAGTAGGCCAAGTCCTCAACCCACTTATTACCGGTAACTACCCATGCCCATTTTTGGCAACATTAGTCAACATGACCGAATCACCTAGAGCCATATTTTACATCATTGAGTGGCTAGCCCTGCCATGGCATGCAGTCTGTGATCCATGTTCTCCTATCTTGAGGATACTATGCACCACAGTAGATGCACAAAGTGGTTGGTCAGTAAAACTCTTCCCCCTATAGGACATCATATAGAGTCTGTGCTGCTGCCCACAGCTCTATTCATTGGTGAGTTTGAGATGGAAACACTCAGCATGTTTTTCGGACATGGGAAAAAACCCATGGAGACACAGGGAGAACACGAAAACTCCAAACAGGCATTGGTTGGAGGTCAGGATCAAACCTTGTTCTTTGTGCATGGGAGACAAAGACCTTAACCATTAAGCCATCTGGTTAGGGAAGTCTTATTGTAGCTTTAAAATTTAAAGATTTTTTTTCTTTTCTATACAGTAGTAACAAAGTAAACATGCATATCCTCCCTGCAAAACCAAGTATGCATGCATCAGTCTGTAACACAAATCAACTTTAGGAGTCAAGTATAAGACTGCAGTCAGAGGTTGTGGGCTCAAATACCATGTGTAACAAGTATAAAATACTGCAATTCTTTAATAATATTGCATACATTAAATTTTACACAAGTGGCATAAATGTCCTGCTGTTAACTTTAATCTGCATGATTCAACTAAGCATATATGCAGTATCTGTACATTGCAAGGATTACTTTCAGCCATCCATAATTATAGTTTGTAGTTGTTAGGAAATATGCTTAAATGTAAAACTTCAGGTAAAATAGTTGTATTATTGTTATAATTCATTGTATGTCAAATATGATGGCACTCATTTTATCTTTTTTTTCCTTTCACCCCAACCCTTATCTCTTTTTTTTATTTCCTATTATGTGCCATCAAAATGTCTCCATGTCATCCATCTGTAACAAATCACTAAATGCTTCACAGCATAGGGAGGTAGACTAACCCCAGTGGCTCAAAAATGATGACAAAAGCCACTAAATAACAAACACAGTTTATAAAATATTTAGTGCCTCGACTTATACAGCCTTCAAAGAGTGAGTCTGTGTAAGCCAAGACGCTAAGTATTTTATAAACTGTGTTTGTTATTCAGTGGCTTTTGTCATCATTTTAATCCCAATGGCTCAGCCTGCCCCCCTCCACTGGCTGTGACACTAATGCCCAGCACATCTGGGACCCACCCTGGCAGTACTGCCTCTGCTGCCCCTGTACTGCCTGCATCCTCAGGTGGCACTACTCCTGCAGCTGGTGCTGTGGTATGCTCCGGGAGTAATGCTGGAGGTGAGGGTTTCATAATTCACCAGGAGATGCCAAGGTTGGTGGGTATGGTCATGAACAGCATAAACTGGTGTACTCCTACATTGGATGGAGAGGCTGCTCTCCCTCATGGTCCATAGGAGAAGATGTCAAGCACTCCATCAGCCAGAAGAGTAAGGAGATGGTGATGACAGTCCTGCAGGTGAGGACTAGATTCTCACTGTTCCCATGTTTGATGGGCTTGGGCTTGTGTTGACCCCTCCCTCACCCCAATCATGGTGTTCTCCAACCTCTTGTGTCCCTCACCATGCCTGTGTCTAGTCTTCTTTTTTCTGTTTGTCTGCATTTGCTTCCTCACCTACCCAATGTACCTGACCCAGAATTTCCAATGTCCCTTACCCAGCATTCTTCTCTTGCTGAAGTTAAAAAGACACAAGTACCTATCCCACAAAAAAATATTGTCCCATACATAGCTCTCCACTTTGCACATGTATCTTCTTGACATATTTAATTTGGCCCAGTTGTCTATACAACATGATTGTGTTGTTGTCACCCCTCTTTGTGGAGGTGACAGTCCAAATTCAGCTAATATTCTGTACATATTTTTATTTTACACTGTTAAAGGAATGAATATCTATGGTTCTTTCCTACCTCCTTCCTGCACATTCCTATATTGCTCTCTCTTTAATCTGCCCCTTGCTTGCTGCCATTTCACCACTTTCCTATCTACCCCCATTTTAACACCTATAATATGGTAAAAAATAGAATCGTACACAGCACATATAAGTAACAAAAAAAAACAATGGAGCCCTTCACTTTTTGGCCTCTGTGTTTGCTCAGAGTTTGGCATCATGCACCAATGCCAAGTGAAAGTAAATGGCTCCTCTGTGATGTGGTTACCTCCGTGTAATGCTGTTTAAACATGCTGTTCTATGTCAACACACTGTAACACAGTGAATGCAGTATCAAGAATAATTTCATTGCATTATCATTAGTTATTTAAAACTATTACATACACCTGGATTCGAACCCTATATCATCTGGGCTCCAAAAAAATGCATCAATGCATATATACCTGCTGCCACAGAGTCAGCTAAGTGGCAGGGGGGTTTCATACACCCAGTACTGAGAACTCTCATAATTTTACCAGTGATGCTTGCATTTACACATTGCTTAACTACTCACAAACAGGGAAATCAGTAGAAATGTGTATCTTGCATGGCCAAACACTTTGTCAGCCATCATGCAAACCCACTGTTCAATGGTGAGCTATGCAAAGTAGACAATAGCATGTATTACTTTTGTTTACCATCCATGTAGTGCTCATGCCATGAAACTACATGTGGAAACACAAACAAAATGAAGGCACTATCTAAGAGAATAATACATATTTATAATACAGCCATCTGTTACCTCCGCCATGCACTGCAACCTTGGTCTCTCAGTACTTGTTCATATATATATATATATCAACTGCACTACAGAAATAAATAAATGTTGTCTTATATACCATGCACATCTTTATAATGACAATACACATTCAGATCTCCAATACATGTTTTAATCGAACACCTGTTTGCATATATTCTGTAAATTTGTCTCTTAAAGTATACCTGCACATTGCAAACACAACCACCAAGTACTACACAGTGCACAGTCATCAATCTGGTAACATGAAGAACTTTATTATCTTGACAATCAGACACGGCTAGCTATCCATTTCATGCAGGCCTCCCAACATCACTATAAACCTGACTTCTCAATTCATCCACCTAATCATCTTAATCTTCATTTATCTTCATCTTTTTTTATTTTATTTTTGATTTATTATAATAAATCTAGACTATTAAAATCTAGACTACTAGGATTTTCACTCTGATTCAATCTGATTAAAATTAACTATATCTCATATCTAAATTTCCTAAACTCCTAATGAGAGTAAAATTCTCTGAATATATTGTTCACTCATAACCTCTATTCTACTCTATTCATCATTCCCATTTGTATTCCTTGAGTGTTGGGCAATTGTATGTTTTTTTTTTTTTTTTTTTTTTTTTTTTTTTTTTTTTTTGTGAAGTTGAGTTTACAGTTCTACAGTTTTTTTTTTTTTTTTTTATTTTTTTCTTATATAATATAATATCTTGAATTTTTTTTAATTTATTATTTTAATCTTTGTGTTTTGTAGTAGTAGTGTTTTTTTCTTTCTCCTCCGGCCTCCACTGAAAATGGTATCCATCCAGGACTAGCCCAGTAAACAAATGTAAAATAAAATAATAAATAAATAAATTGTCGGTCAGCCTTGTAAAAGTCAAACTTATGCCATGGTGCTTGCATAAAATACTGACTTTTCTAGTCTGTGTACTTAGATTGGTAGGGCTTATGTTCTCACTGCAGTCAGCTGGGGTGTTTGAGTGTGAGTGACTGGTGTGTGTGTGTGTGTGTGTGTGTGTGTGTGTGTGTGTGTGTGTGTGTGTGTGTGTGTGTGTGTGTGTGTGTGTGTGCACTTGCTTGACATTAGAAAGGGCACTTTACTCCATTTTATTACCATCTTCTCCTTACCAGACATTGCTGATGTTATCACCTATAAACTGTTGTCTGACACACTCCAAGTCAGACTTGTGCTGTGGTGTTTGCCTTAAATACAGAGTTCTGTATTTGGTGTACTTAGATAGGTAGAGGTTTTGTTCTCACTGCAGTCAATCGGTGTGTGTGTGTGTGTGTGTGTGTGTGTGTGTGTGTGTGTGTGTGTGTGTGTGTGTGTGTGTGTGTGTGTGTGTGTGTGTTTGTGCACTTGCTTGATATTAGAGAAAGCATTATACACCAGCCCGTAGGACACTGCTACTACCATCTTCCTCTCACCAGACTCTGCTGATGTCATTAGCTATAGCTGATTTATTGATGTGCAGTATTTACATCAGGGCAGGGTCAGAGACTGGCCTGCAGGTCACACACAAATCACCTCATGCTATACAATACAGATTACAGTGAGAGGGCTTTCAGTCTATCCACATACATCATGGTGTGGTTTGTGGGCCCTGTATTTTTTTTTGTGAGAATCCCATGTGGTCAAGTACAGTTCTGTTACAGCATCCTCAGATCTGGATATGATGGCCTGATGCACTACCTAACCCTTCCATACCACTGTGGAAACTTAGTGGTCGAAGTTCAGAATGATATCTAGCTGTGCTCCCAGGTCTTGCACCACTGGGTTTGAGCATAGGGGTGGTGTTGTCAATACTGTAATTAGTGGGGAATTCTACTTTGCAGAAGGCAAACATAATGACACATTTTTGCATTTATTTGTAGACCTTGTGGCTTTGTCACCAATCATTTGTGCATGTTAGCTCCTCCTGTAATCTGTTAACATCATTGGTGGACTCAGTGAATGCACCCAATATGCAATAATCAACAAACTTGGTAAGCCAAAGGCCATATACTTCAGCCTGGACTGTCAAGAAATAGATTCCAAACAGTAAAGGGCACAGCACAGGTCCTTGGGGTATGCTAATTGTGACAGCTGTATTGGTAGTGGTTGATTCACCAACTTTGACAGTATGTCTTCTGTCAGTGAGCCAATTGGTTAACCATCCAGTGATGTAAGGGTTAATCCCCCACTTGGTAGTTTCTCAATTATATTTGAGTGGGGGATTGTGTCCAAACCCTAGGCCAGATCAAGACAGGCAGTAGGTACTGTCTTACCTTCATCCAGGCCTATGACACAGAATCAATGGGCTGTGACAACATCACAGATCTCCTATAGCATGACTCAGAACATACACATACCTGACATGGTTGGATACACACTTCAACACAAGATGGAATATGTTCCAATAGAAGGGAGTACAATACATGCATCCATTTGAGTGGGGGGACAACACCTGATGAATGCATGTATAGGCACATCCTGTCTCTCCTCATCTCTATGGTAGACCAACATATAATCATGGACCTTTTTGAAATGAACACTGGTAATAGCCCAGCTGTGTGCAAAAAAGATGTGTGAGTCTGTTACATCTGTTAGATCCCCTCAAAGATATTATAGAGGGCATGCATGGTGACAACACTCATTCTGTGATACTTGACCAGGCCAAGGCATTTGACACAAATCCCTACTGAGGTATTCACTCAGCACTGTCAGACGTGGCCATAAATACCTACATCACCAAGTGGGTAGACCACTGGATCACATACATAGCATCTTGATGTAATTAAATAGGTGAAGTAACCTATATCTTGAGTCCAGTGTTCAGGTCTGTACATCAGGGCTGTCTGCTATGCCCTTTCCTGTCCATTATTTAAGTCATAGATGTCAAGAATGAAATACACATCTTGTGTTCAAACATCTGTCTGGAGGACTACAGATTGTGGGCAACCATTGACTCCATTTGTAATATTATTATAATGCAGACAGTATCAACATACATCAAAAATGTCTGTCATAGCCATGACAGCGCATGAGATGAAACAAAAACATGGGGGTTTGTTACATTATGAAAACAAACACACAACCTAATGATAATGTAGATATAAGCAGGCCAAGTGGTATGTGGACCTGTGTACTTGGATAGATGGTAAGTGGAATGTCCACCAGCATGTGACCACAGTAGTGATAACTCCCTTGTATGTAACACAACTACTGAGTATGTGCAGGACATCCACATCAAAGGCCATAATACCTCCATAGTTCATATCCTTCATTACACCAATAACTGAGTACAATGCACCCTTTTGCATGTACCTCCCTACACATCTTCCAGTGATGTGTAACTGAAGTGTACCACCTTTGCCACAGTAAGCTTCCACATATCTTATTGGCCATATCTAGGTATTCTTTTTGTTGCATAAACTTTACTTTCTGATGGTGTGGAACTCCCATCAAGGTGTTATACCAGATGCATGTGTGATACCTGTTCCGGTGATGCACACAGTGCATACATAGCTGTATGAGAACATTGATGGCATGGGTTACATTCATGATATGTGGATTGTGCCATATATATTCCATACACACCAGTCAACTAGCCTGGACTTATCATAATGTCACATACAGGTATATCAGTGTCCCTCCTAACACCCCCAGCAGATGCTACAGTGTCAGGGTGGTGTGCTTGATTACCCTCATAGGTTACTGATATGTCATAATAGTTGTACAAGTGTGTTCATGCAGAACAACTTATGAACACTTAGAATCACATATGTTATGTTAGAGACATGGGAGTACTGGTGGTATTATACTGGTATTTTCATGATTGTGCATGCTTCTGTTTACTGTTGTCCATGAGCCTTTAACTGTGTCCCACTTGTTGGAGAACTCTGCTGACATTACAGTCATATTCAGGCATAGCTTCATAACATGCACACAACCCCGATTGTATATAACATCCCTGATAGTTGTCCTGTTGATGTGAGGGTGCTTATATCACAAAGACATCTTCTCCATTGTTATGTCACATTGTCTTACAGTCACATAATATACATTTTCACTGTGTAGTCTGTACTGTATCATGTCAATATGTGCTTAGTGTTCCTGCTACAAGTCTTTTCCATTTATATGCCCTCATCTGCTCTACATTAGGACATTTTACCTGTCTTCTTTCCCTGGGCTCATTCCTACAGTTCATCCATGTGTCCCTATTCAATACACACACTTCCTCTGACTGTTAATTTTAAATGGCAGTCCATGTACCATTAAAGATCATTTACATAACTTTTGTTCAGAATGCCTGAAATGGTATTCCACAATACTCTGCACTGTATACACTGTCCTGTGTGTTTCGACAGTATGCATTGCTATATTATTAACCCTGGTAATCATTGTGGCATTCAGTGCAATCCTGTAGACCTAGTTTCCCCATAGGTAAACAAATAGGTCTAAATGTCTGCTACTATTTGTGTTGCTTTACATGGTTTCCTGGCCGGCAACACTGTAAGCAGCCATGAAACCGAGCTTGTTTACATTTAAACGTGGTGCCCAACATGAATATGTAATTAGCACTGCTGCTCACCTCGCAAACATGAAAACTCCATGTAGGCTTCACACAAAGCCTATACGGAGTTTATTAAATCCCAGCAAAAGCTTTCTGGTATCTGTGTCTTAACCTGCTGCACTTAAACTAACAGACAGCTATGCTAGCCTATTTTTAAGTAATGTTAGGATGCAAACTATTTTACCTAGTACCCCAAAAATAGTATTTAAGCAAAACAGTTGCTTGTTAGGGCTGAAATTTAGAAACATATTAATATAGGCTCTGGTCCTAAACATTCCTTTCCTTGGGAAAACTGTGTTACCTTTTTATTTGTTAAAAATTGCAGTTATTTTCCAGAGCTAATGTACCATGAGAATATAATACATGTGGAGTGATAACCTGTCGTACTGATCATGTTATTTACCTTTTGTCTTTTATTTTTATAAGGCTTTTTATATAGGGAAAATAGTACGAAATTAAAGCAAAGACATACAGAGCACGTATGAAATTCAAGCACAGTTACCAAAAAATATTTTCGACAGCACTGTGATGAGTATACTATCCTTTCCAGCACAGGGGGAGGGGGATTTGGAATATGGGCTAGCTATGCAAGAAAAGTTTTTGATTTATACTGTAGGTGCTTTATGGTGCACTGGCCTTAATGACTATTCTGTAATACAACCATATTTAAAACAAATTGAATAGATGCATATTTATAGCGAGAAGGTACATTGGTACTTCAGGGATTATTGGATGGAGTGATGCCATAAATATCCTTAAATGTTATTGGTTAATTTTCTCTCATATGTATGTATTTGTTATTCATACCTAACAAAGTCCCGACTGAAAGAATAAAAACAACAATTCTCATTTCTTTCCCTGGTTGCTGGCTACTTATAATAATGTAGACTATATGTTTTTATTTAGATGCTTTTTTCTCCTTTGCTTTCCTTAAATATTTTAAGCTTACAGCTATTCGTGTGTAATTTGATTTACTTCATGACCAACCTTGTGGCTGAACGTACAATAGTTACATCATCAGTTACAGCCATACAATAGTTACATCATCAGTTAAAGCTAGAGTCTTCACAAAGTACAGGGTATTTGGGTAAAACTAATAACCTAGTAATACATTTTATTTTGCTTGTTTTTCTTTGCTTATTTAAGTCACATATGTCTGTTTTACAGACGAGTTATTACATTATATGTTTTACAGAGTAAGCTGCCTTTATTGGATAAAGAGTGTTTTTGAAAATTGAGAAAATATTTAGGAAAACAGGATAAAGGCCCTCTTTTCATCTTGATTAAAAAATGAGATTGTTATTTTTTGAACAAGTTAAGATCATCAAAAAGTATTTATTTTCTAGTAAACTGTAATGTGTGATGTAAAAGGTCTTAAAGTTACAGCTGAAAACATGACAGTTCAGTAACTAGCCACTACACATTTTATGAAAAGATGAGTGCAGGATGTTTAATAGAAGCCGGGAAAAGCAGACGAGAGCTATGTACTCAGTTAGCAGTAAAATTATCTAAAAGGTCTTTTGATCAATTGTTAGGGTCTCATTTTTAGATTTTGTTTAATGGAACTTTATTTTTGCTACATGTTTCTAATTTGCTCAAGATATCCCTCAGGAAAGAGGACAGTAATTTCTACATTAGAAACTAGGGTGTTCTGAGAAGGAGACCAGTACTTGCCCTCTATGTGGAAAGCTGAGAATTAGTTTGACTATACATTGTGCCAAGTAGTTGTTACCCATCCCAGTTAATTCTGTGATAGTGATTGGCATGTTCCTATAAGGCAGGCACCGGTTACCTGTTTAATCTGGGTCAACAGCTGCCCACCTTCTTCTTTCTTTTAGCAGAGAAGTGCACAGTGCATCTGAGATGTGTTGCACTAAGCTAAGTTGACCATATTTAGCATACAGTCATTTATTTTGTTTCTACAGCTGTTTGCAAGGGGTAGCTTATAATAGTATAAATGTGCGGCTTTCCTTAGAAGAACACTACACCTAACAAATTAAGCAGGTACTGCAGGTCTTCTGCTCATAACCTACACCTTCTTGACATATTGGGTATATTAATGAAGACTAAACCCACTCCAGTCACCAAAAAGATGTGATAAGAAACCTGGATATTAGTGAAACAAATCCGATGTAAACTTATATTCAAATATATGTTATACTTAACAAGCTCTAGCTTCTTTTTGCCAAACTAAATTAACAGGCCAAAACTAGTAACCAAAAAAGGAAGTATCATACCATATTCAAAATCTGATGAATCTAATGACTATTGATAGACATGATACACAATTTCTCACATTTCCAGGGGGCGTTATTAGTCATTTATCAGTAAAATAAACTCTGCACCATTCTTTGTGGGTAGTCACATAACATGTACACATAATAAAACAAATATTCATTGTAAAAGGACTGTAGCACAAATATTTCATCCCATTACCTAGGAATGCATAGCCGTATGAACACCCTATACAAACTTTACTTTAGAGACTTGCTGAATAATAATTACATAATATAGTTTTAAGGATTGCAAACATACGTACTGAGAGCATTAATATTTTGAGAGAATAAATTCTTTACTACAACTGGAGACAAAGCTTTCAGCTGGTAATATTCCAGTTCAGCATGCATGCATTCCTAAATTAACATATTCTGAGGTTCTTAAGATCTCTCCAGGCAAACCTCATTAACCATATCCAGACCTCCAGAACCTCTATCATGCAATCAAATTCAAAGCTCAAAGCCCTGCAGTACAGTTACAGAACTATTCTACAGAGTCAAGAATAAGCAATACCAGTGAGCTTTATTTTCAATAAGCTTTGCTCCAAAAAGCTACTAGAAACAAGCTAGTAACATGCAACCATAATAATATAATTGTATCAGTGACTCAAAAATCTGTATATATAACAAGCACACGCCTTGGAGGAACAAGTGACTAGAAACTGCTTACTGTGGGGAAAATAAAGACTATAGAAAGTAAACTAGCTAGAATATAAAACAAATATGGTGTGATCATTGCTAACACTGGCAATAACAGCATGAGGAGGACATTACCCAATGGCATGCAAAAGGATATGATGGAGGTTAACAGTATTCTCTTTGGCAATTAATATGAAAGAAAATGAACCCTGCTTCTAGTAAACATCCCACAGTAATCATTTCATAGAACAAGCAGTGCCTGGTTACTGTGCTACCATGTTTTCAAATGTTACCCTACATATGTACTGAGATTCTATTTTATTCATAAGTAGCAGTGGACTGCATAACTAAACTCTTGACCTTCATTTGTGGCTAGGGACATTGTACAGTAAAGGATCATAGGAAGTTACTAGGCTAATGGCCCTAGGGCCCTTACAGGCCTAGCCAAGTTCTACCCTTATTTCCATGATCAGCACCTACTGATCCTGTACAAGAGGGACACAAGTGGAGCCCCAGGGGTGAATTTATGGTTACCCTTCCAATCGTCCAGTTTGCCTTTGAAGAAGGCCAATGAGGTGCTCTGTTTGACATGAAGTGGGAGTCTGTCCAAAGGTGTGGTAACCTCTGGGAGACAAATCTGTCCCTCCAGCAGGTTCTATTAATGTCACATACTAGGTTAAAGTCTTTAGAGTGAGTAACACATGTACCATTAGACTTGCGGATATGTAGCATTTCCAAAAAAGCAGGGTCAGAGATTGCCTTATATACAAGGTAGAGATTACCTCTCAGTAGTCTGTATGAAACAGAATAAAGTGACATTGATTTCAGATGATCCACATGGGACAGATGCTGAAGACCTTGAATTTTCCTTTTGAGGAACCTTTGTGGTCTCTCCAATCGCTGCAGGTGCTTGGAAAGGTAAATATCAAAAGGGGCATTGTACTCAATTATTGGCCTGATGTGGGAAGAGTACAGGGAGGTTATAACTTCTTTTTCTCTGGAGGCAATGTCCTTACTTATGAGAGAAGCAATATAAAATGCCCTTATTACCACTGTGGAGACATGGTGATCAAAGGTAAGGTTGCTGTCAACCTGTGTGCCCAGGTCTCTCACCACTGAGTGCATACTTAGTGTGTTGCTATTGCTGTGGTAGTTAGCAGGAACATCGCCCTTACTGAAAGGGATGATAATACATTTTTTTGCATTGAGATTAAGCATATGACTTTGGCACCAATCATTTGTTTGTTTAAGACCCTCTTGTAGGATGTTGACATCATTTGGAGATTCTATAACTGCTCCCAGTTTGCAGTGATCAGCAAACTTTTGTCAGTCAGACTTTTAGTTTTTGCTTGTACTGCAGAGAAATAGATTCCAAAAGTAGAGGTCCCAGGACTGATCCCTGTGGAACACCACTGATTACAGTTCTGCTCTAGGAGGTAGATTCTCCTATTTTGACTATATGTGTTCTATCAGTGAGCCAGTTAGTAACTTCTAACAGATTTTCCTTACCATACAATCTACCTCTCAATAGTAAACATTGAATTAATGCCATTACATATTAAACCAAAGAACTAGTATCTGCAAACAGGAAATATTTCCTCCATTTTAGACTATGTTAAAGGTAGCATGTTGCTGTTGTTTGTCTTTCGGCTTTTCCCGGTTAGGGATCGCCACAGCGGAACTCCGGTCCGCTAATGATTGGCAGTTGGTTTTTATGGTGTCAAGTTGCCAGCCTGACGCCCAACCTTCAACTAAGGCACGCCCATTCAATGCATGTCTTTCGAATGCCCACTCGACCGCGGGGAGGACATGCAGACTCCACACAGAAGGCGCTCCCAACCCAAGCTGAGAATTGAACGGGATAACCTCTTCCTGTGAGGCAACAATGCTACCGCTGCACCACCGTGGAAGTCTGTTAAAGGTAACATAATTCTAGCTAAGATATTATTTTATAACATAAAATTTTATTTATTATTATTTGGTTTGGCAATTGCTTTTATAGCTTCCTCTGTTTAATCTTTATCCTGTTTCTATTGTTGGATTTTATTTCTCTCTTTGTTATAACGATGGAAATAAACCTGAATTAGAATATGGTTATTGGAGTTAATGTTTAATGATGCACATGTAATATACCACCATATTCTAACATCAAATGACAAATAAAATACACATTTATGTATGAGCATTTGATAAATCATTTTTTAAAAGACATTTGTACTTGACACTTTATTCAATCCTGAATCCCTATATGCATCCAACATGTTGAATTATATGATGCAGGGTCATATGACTGCTATATCATTTAATGGATTGATTGAATTGTATTAATAAGTCTGATAAAGTCTTGGTGTTCGTCTGTGGCTTTGTGAGAGACAAATTACTTACTTTAATTAACAGTGGTAGTTTTTTCATCACTTAAGTTTCTGTAAATTTTCAAGTTCTGGTTTTATTATTTTTGTTTGTACTTTAAGAAGGGAGCATATCTGTTAGTTCGGTTTTGTGAAAACAGTCTCTGCCTTAACAGATTACAGAAAGATATTTCTAAGCTGATCAGATTAATTAGATCCAGCAATGAAACTACATTAACATCTAAAACATGGGCAGCTGAAAATTCCAACATGGTATAAGAGTAATCAAGCTTCTTGAAGGCCAATGGTCATAAGTCTGCCATCAAAATCTATAAACTATGATGGTATGGTCAGCTAGACATCAACATTTCATAGAATTCTGAAATGCAAACTGATAACATTAAATAAGGCCACTAAATGTATCAACACTGTACACATTGTCATTAACTGGAGCTATAGTGTGTTTTTTACATAGTCAAGAAAGTGACACTTTTTTTATAAAACACCCTCTACTTTCCCCTTGGTAGACGGACCAGCAATTTGTTTGTGAATCATATGCTATAATTTTGACTACTAAGCCTGTTCTTACTTTTGATTGCCACGGCCTTCCATTTGTTCCCCTTGAGTGGATAAATTTTGCATTTAACTATTAATACAAGTTTATCTCAGCATTTAATGAAGGATATGAACCCCAAAATTGGAGAACTGCAGTTTTAAAAAGGGTTTTGCAGAGGCAAACTGCTGAGATACCTGTACAAGAGTGTTGCCTTTTTGCAAAGATATAAGTTGCTTACACACGTATGCAACTCAACGCAAAGTGAATAAAACAGTTTTAATTATTATTGTTATTATTATCAAGGCTGCTCTGTCTTCTGAAAGAAATTTAAAAAGTCACTGACTAAACATGGTTTCTAAGCAGCTGTGAAAAAAATTCTAAAATAAGACAACAAAAAAATGATCAGAGATGGACTATAGGCTGGTCTTAAAAGATTTTAATCTAAATGAGATAGTTATAAAGGTGTTTATGGGATACACTATAAAGCTGATTTATAAAGTTATTCATTGCATAGACTATAAAGCTGATGAAAATACTAGTACATATTCATTTGCTTAATTCATATTCAAATAGCCTCAATGACTTTTTATTCCAATAGCCCCAATGGCTTTTTGGTAACAGAAGGATTGTGGGTTAATTATTCAAAGAAAACTTCTTTGAGCAATGATTCTCTGAAAACTGTTCCTTGAAGGTACTGTTTCTACAACCCAAATAATTTTCATGCACAGATACCCGAAAACATTTTATGTAATATAACTGAAACTGGCTCACCTCTAGCTATTACACAAGACCAAGTCCTTAAAGTGCTATCAAAAGCTAAAAAAATACTGCATCGAATGGTCATGATAATATCCCAGGATGCATCTTAAATAGGGTCCCTATTATTTCCTCGAAGAGGCGTTCTCTCGAACGGCTCTTCATCAAGCTTGAAACCGCGAAATTGAAAACATTGAATGTCCACATAAGCGATTTCTTTCCTTGGGAAAGAAATTGCTTGGCCATTCTCATCAGTTTGCCATTTTCCCTGCTGTAGTGCGATCTCGGAGTTAGTGTATTTAGTTAGGTGGGTGTGGGGGGCACAGCCCCCCATGTTAGGAGGTATAGGGGGGTGAAGCCCCCCACTTTGTAGTGTTTGTGGTTATTTGTTGGTGTTTGTAGGGCAAGTGATTGCTTTCCAAGGGAAAGAAATTGCTTATGTGGATGTTGATATTTTGAAAGTTTGCGGTTTTTGGGTCGATGAAGAGGCGTTCGATAGAACGACTCTTCGAGGAAATAATATAGACCCCTTAAATAGTATGCAGAACAATTTAGAAACATCCCTAACAACACTGTTCAATCTCAGCCTCCATCCAGGTTTTGTATCAAGCAAATAGGCAAATGGAGAATAATTACTGTCATTCCCCCGCATAAGGGAGGACCTTCCACAGACCCATAAGTCTGTCCAGCCTCAAAGCCATAGAAAGAGTTATCATGGTACTAATCAATCATGACATTGGGATCCTCTAAAAATTTAACCTGTCTCAGTTTGGATACATCAAGGCAGGTCATGCTTACTTAATCTGGTGGATTTTTTTGAAAAGGTCACCAAAGCAATGAATGAAGGCAAGACGGTACACACTGCATACCTTGACCAGACCAAAGCTTTTGACACAATTCCCCACTTAGGCATAGTAGAAAAACTAAATAAACTGGGAATAAACCCTTATGTAACTTGCTAAATTGCCAACTGGCTCACAGATATGATGCAGGAAATCAAACTGGGGTAGTTACCTCTACAAAGAGAAAAGTCACCAGTGGAGTCCCCCAGTGCTCTTTAATGGGACCTCTCCTGTTTAGCATCTACTTTTCTGAAGTAAAAGCCATATCAAAGGGCTCTGGCTAACTACGTTTGCAGATGACTGCTAGCTAGCAGCAGTCATTAAATCCCCAAATGAATTAGCCATCTTACAGGAGGGTTTGTCCAAAATAAATAACTGGCGGAAAAATCATAGACTAAAACTAAATGCCAAAAATGCATTATTGTATCCTTTTAGGAAGTCATTTACCCTAGGAAAATACCATATTGACAATACACCCCTAACAGCTGACTCCGTTGCTTGGGATTTGGGAACTTATGTGGACAGTGACCTAACTTTTGACCAACATATGTCCATTGTTGTAAGAAAATCCTTCTATATTGCATAGCTTATAAACAAAGGGATTATGTCTAGATCTAGGGATGCCATTGCCCCCCCTTTATCCACCCCTCATTATGCCAGTCATTGAATATAACGCCCATTTTGACATGTATCTGTCCAGACACATGGAACAACTGCAACATTCACAGAGATACTATACTAAAAGTATATATACAAGGTCTAAACAATATTTTGTATACGAACCGATTCAAAGCCCTGTCACTATACTCAGTATCTTACAGACTGCTAAGAGATGACCTGTGTCTGGCATACAAGGCATCCACTGATCCAATACTGAAGGATTTACTACACATAAGCAAGTACAATCGCATCAGAAATACTCAGTCTAGGGATCTAAATCTCTTCAGAAACATAAACAGGACAGTTTGGAGGGACAGATATATCTCAGAGGACATACTGCTGCTCTGGAACAGACTCCTCATTCACATAAAACAAAGTTCATCCCTGTCCATTTTCAAGAATCGCTTTGATTAGTGGACAGGAAACAGACTGCCCCCTGTACTAGTAATGGACAGAGGCAACTCCTAAATGCTTTATTCCAAGCATAGGTCCCCTCAAATTATCTATGGTATGGTCCCAGTTATTCTCATTGGAGTAATGCATAATTATCGACCATGGCCAATCTATAACCAAATGGGATAGGTTAATTTAAGCACAAAATGGGAAACTGGCTAGGCTTAAAATGTCTTGCAAGGAAAACTAGCCTAGTACTTAACTATGAACATATATAAGCTAATAGCACCTATAACTTCCTTATGGCTGACATGCCCCCAGTACGCACACATACATCCTTTGCTGCTAAAATACATTTCTTCTTTTGTGCTGATCTCTGTTTAGAAAAAAACTTTTGCAAAGAAACAGTCCATGCAGCAATTTTTGTTGACTTCTTGTTGGAATGCTGTTTAAAGAATGGTGCTCGAACAATATACCTTATTATTTTTCATCTGCATTTCTGTGGAATAGAAAACTGGTACATGCAGTTTTATTTTGCCTTTGTTTCACCACAGAGAAAGAAACTCAAGCAGAGTCTGTAGATTAGTGTGTTGTGCAGTCATTGATTGTGATGATCTACTGGGCTTATTTTCTGGCAAGAATTAGGCGATATTCTGAAAGGATGTTTTTAATTAACTGGGTAACAAAACATAACAGTATAACATAGCATGCCACATGGAGATAGCTAGCTGTACAGAGCAGAGGTTTTAAGGTTAGACAACAAACTATATCTTATAGATATGAGTCTGTATCGTTCAACTCCACTTGTATACGGTAAGACTTAACAAGTCACTTAACCAGACCAATGTTCCCTGGTCATACAGAAAAGACTCGCATCAAATGAAGTTTATGTTGTTAAAATGAATACAGCTGTAACACAGTTCATGACTTAATGTGTATGCCTCTAAGTAGCTTTAGGACATCATCTAATAGCGATGCTGTAGATTTAAAAAAGACTATCAGTAGATGGTGATGCAAAACATGGACCAATCACAAGATAAGGAGGCCAAGAATAAGAAGGTACAGTGTTGCCTTGTGATTCTTAGACTGTGTGTAACAGCAGGTATCACAGACACAATGGGTTAATTAAAAGAAGTAACTGTTAGCCATGGTATAATACAATTTATTGTAACATCAAACATTAAGTTCAGCACAATGCTGAAATAAGTGCATGTGCTTTTAGGACGACACATTTCCCATCTTCAGATACAGTACAGTATTACACACTACATGCATGAAAAGAAGTTTTAGAGGCAGACATTTGAAATTACATTTATTTACAGAAAAGGTGATAAAGCTCTGAAAAAATTAAGTGGCTTGTGGCGCACACCTTTCCTCCTTAAAGATACTAAAGAAGCAATGAAATCAGTCAAATGTTCCTTTTGTAGCAAGTGATATTTTTATACCGTGTCTTGTCTGGTATTTCAGTATCATTTGTTTATCATCTGAGTAAGTATGGAGGCAGTTTTCCTGTCTTATGATTGTACTCCATAATTCAGTGTATCATGTAACTGAAATTTTTGAGGAAATTTCCAAGCTACAGCTTAGCAAAACATTGTCAATTAACATTATTTTGCTAAGCTATCCATGAATGTAAAAGCACTTTGTAGGCCTGTACGCAATAAAAAGATTATCTATTTTATACTAGAAAATATATCACAGCATGTAAGTAAACTTAGGTGTTATCACTAATGCTGATTCTCTGATTTATAACATACTCTTTGTTACTTTTTACAACAAAAAAGGCATTCTTCTTCCCCATTTTGCTCTAGAATGCTCACTTGCAAAACTTCCACACAATCCAACAGTATAGTGTAATAAAATACATTGTGCAGCAATAATATTCCACAATAGTACTTGCACAACAGAATTGGTGATGCATTTACAAATACTTTTAAAAAGTGTTTAATTTTGTTGAAATAAAAGCTGATTGTGTCACAAATTATCTACTCTTAAAGTAAGTATGTCTTTAGGCTGATTAAATATAATATGTTTTCAAAATGTTAATATATTCATTGTGATTTCACATAAACATACAAACATATAAAGGCAAACAGGACTGAAGGCCTTTCTTGAAAGTCTGCCTTACTGCTGAAGTTAAATGCAGCTTCCTCTCCAATATCTCTGTCCCTTCTATTCTACCATATATCGTCACTGTCAGCTTCCTCTCCCATATCTGTGTCCCTTACATTCTACCATGTATCGTTACTGTCAGCTTCCTCTCCAGTATCTATATCCCTTACATTCTACCATGAGTCGTCAGTTTCAGCTTCCTCTCTCATATCTGTGTTCCTTCCATTCTACCATGTATCATCAATGTCAGCTTCCTCTCCCATATCTGTCCCTTCCATTCTACCATGTATCACCAATGTCAGCTTCCACTCCAGTATCTGTATCCCTTACATTTTACCATGAATTGTCAGTGTCAGCTTCCTCTCTCATATCTGTGTTCCTTCCATTCTACCATGTATCACCAATGTCAGCTTCCTCTCTCATATGTGTCCCTTACATTCTACCATGTATTGTGAATGTGAGCTTCCTCTCCCATATCTGTGTCCCTTCCCTTCAACCATGTATCATCAGTGTCAGCTTCCTCTCCCCTATCTGTGTCCCTTCCATTCTACCATGTATCACCAATGTCAGCTTCCTCTCCAATATCTGTATCCCTTACATTCTACCATGTATCGCCAATGTCAGCTTCCTCTCCAATATCTGTATCCCTTACATTCTGACATGTATCATCACTGTCAGCTTCCTCTCTGATATCTGTGTTCCTTCCATTCTACCATGTATCGTCAATGTCAGCTTCCTCTCCCATATCTGTGTCCCTTCCATTCTACCATGAATCGTCAGTGTCAGCTTCCTCTCCTGTATCTGTATCCCTTCCATTCTACCATGTATCCTCAGTGTCAGCTTCCTCTCCCATAATAATATCCCTTCCATTAATCCACGTATTGTCAATGTCATCTTCCTCTAAATGCAGCTTCCTCTCCAATATCTGTGTTCCCTTCCATTCTACCATGTATCATCAGTGTCAGCTTCCTCTCCAATATCTGTGTCCCTTCCATTCTACCATTTATCATCACTGTCAGCTTCCTCTCCCATATCTGTGTCCCTTCCATTCTACCATGAATTGTCAGTGTCAGCTTCCTCTCTCATATCTGTGTCCCTTCCATTCTACCATGTATCATCAATGTGAGCTTCCTCTCCCATATCTGTGTCCCTTCCTTTTACCATGTATCATCAGTGTCAGCTTCCTGTCCCATATCTGTGCCCCTTCCATTCTACCATGTATCATCAGTGTCAACTTCCTCTCCCATATCTGTGTCCCTTCCATTCTACCATGTATCACCAATGTCAGCTTCCTCTCCAATATCTGTATCCCTTACATTCTATCATGTATCGCCAATGTCAGCTTCCTCTCCAATATCTGTATCCCTTACATTCTGCCATGTATCATCAGTGTCAGCTTCCTCTCTGATATCTGTGTTCCTCCCATTCTACCATGTATCATCAATGTCAGCTTCCTCTCCCATATCTGTGTCCCTTCCATTCTACCATGAATCGTCAGTGTCAGCTTCCTCTCCTGTATCTGTATCCCTTCCATTCTACCATGTATCCTCAGTGTCAGCTTCCTCTTCCATAATAATATAATTTCCATTCTTCCACGTATCATCAGTGTCATCTTCTTCTAAATGCAGCTTCCTCTCCAATATCTGTGTCCCTTCCATTTTACCATGTATTGTCAGTGTCATTTTCCTCTCCAATATCCGTGTCCCTTCCATTCTACCATTTATCATCACTGTCAGCTTCCTCTCCCATATTTGTGTCCCTTCCATTCTACCATGTATTGCCAATGTCAGCTTCCTCTCCAATATCTGTGTCCCTTCCATTCTACCATGTATCACCAATGTCAGCTTCCTCTCCCATATCTGTGTCCCTTCCATTCTACCATGTATCACCAATGTCAGCTTCCTCTCCCATATCTGTGTTCCTTCCGTTCTACCATGTATCATCAATGTCAGCTTCCTCTCCAATATCTGTGTCCCTTCCATTCTACCATGTATCACCAATGTCAGCTTCCTCTCCCATATCTGTGTCCCTTCCATTCTACCATGTATCACCAATGTCAGCTTCCTCTCCCATATCTGTGTTCCTTCCGTTCTACCATGTATCATCAATGTCAGCTTCCTCTCCAATATCTGTGTCCCTTCCATTCTACCATGTATCGTCAATGTCATCTTCCTCTAAATGCAGCTTCCTCTCCAATATCTGTGTCCCTTCCATTCTACCATTTATCATCACTGTCAGCTTCCTCTCCCATATCTGTGTCCCTTCCATTCTACCATGTATCATCATCAGCTTCCTTTCCCATATCTCTGTCCCTTCCATTCTACCATGTATCGCCAATGTCAGCTTCCTCTCCAGTATCTGTATCCCTTCCATTCTACCATGTATCATCAGTGTCAGCTTCCTCTTCCATATCAATATCCCTTCCATTCTTCCACATATCATCAATGTCATCTTCCTCTCCCATACCTGTATCCTATCCATTCTTATAAGTATCATCAGTGTCTTCAAAACCCTTCAGTGATGTACATTTTTGTGCATGTTTTCAGAGAAATATGGGATATGCTGCTTAGACAGTGTATTTATACTCAAATTGAGAACATAGGTAGTGCATGAAATGGAACAGAATATGAAATTATATTAAAGCAAGCACTAGGTTTAATATTTTAAAAACTACTTGGACGTCTATTATGAGGATGACTGTTTTGCTGCATTGGCTAAAAGGGCATTATTGCCTGTGGCTGGAATATTTGTATAGATGTATGTTGAGAGATACTTATATTGGGGTATTGCTGTTTGCTATCTATAGCCTGATGCCAGGAAATCATTTGGGGAAGCTGACAACTGAAAACAGTACAAAATACAGTATGGACTCCCACGGGAAATGATGGCAGTACACATATTTTCATGCTCTGAACAGAATTCAGCAGTCAATTTTGTTGCCATGGCAATGGAAACTGGTGGATATCCTCCTACTGAAATGTATGTCAACAGTACAAATTCCCCACAACATTCTAGTAAATACATGGCACAGAAATGTTGCAATAATCTTAAATGAATCCTGTACCAAAATACCTCTGGTATCCAGAATGAACATTTTCTAGGGAGATACAAACAGATTCAACTCATCAACAACAAATGCCAGATTAATTTTGTGGGAACAGAGATTTTTCTTCTACTATAGCTAGTCTGGGTTTGATTAGTGACCCAAGTGGTGAAAGAAACAGCCATATGGAGAGGGAGGTTTCTGACTGACCCGGACTCAGCTCTTTTCTCTTAAGATAAGATTGAGGATTCCACAAAAAGTGAATAGTGGATCCACTGCAAATGAGCTGTTAATGTATTTAGCATGTGCATCCATATATGCAATGCATGTATGTGAATGAACATATTTATGTACAACAAGACATGTTTTATGTTGTGTAATGGGTGGTGCTTTGTAGGACATCAATCACATCAAGATAACCTCCAGTCCATGATACACTGTTGGTACCCCCTCCCAAGAAGGTTTATATAAGGAGGAATTAATGGGTATAGTAATGGGCTAAGGGCAGGGCAACCATGCTCCCACTGTCAGCAGATGGATTCGGAACATATCTCTCAACTCTCACATATAATGAGATATGCCACCCATTTTGGCTATGGAAAAACTATATGTACTACAAGGAGAAACAATGTCCCATTGTGTGCAGTGATATTCAGAAACACAAACATATAAAAATGATGCATTTTGCAAACTTGTCAAATATTGTTTTCTCCACTTTTTTTTTCAGGATAGTTTGAGAGGTGTGCTTGGAAAACTTATCAGTCTTAAATTTTATCTATAAACCATACCGGTAGATCTACACTTGAACACACTAACTGCACTGCAATTTCCATTGCAGCTGAGCCATAATTATGTGGCAGTTACAAACACATTCAACATCAGCAGATATGACTTTGAAGGCCATCTGTATTGGTTAATTGTTAGGATTTCCTCTTCTGATATTTCCAGATTGTCACAATTCTGAATACTCCCATGCTGCTATGCTCAGGGTGTACGTGCATTCTGCCGTCACAGTACATAATGACACGTGCCAGTCTAGGAAAGCATGCCTTGTCCCTGTGTTTCCAAGTTAAATTCTGCTTTTGACATCATGAAATCACATGCCTGATGACATGATATCACATTCCAGACTAGGAGAACATGCACAGACCCCCAAGAAGTCCAAGTGTTACCAGAAGGATATGGAACATACCTTTTAAAAGTCCCACATTATGAGACATGTCAATCATTTTGTCTCTCCAAAACTGTATGTACTACATGGAAAAGACAATGTTCTATAGTGTGCAGTACCATTCAAAAGAAAACGTTCTGTTCTTCAGCTGACGTTATGATGTTAAGTGCCAGATTGGGCAAGTATGCTCATCCTCTATGTTTCTAGGTTCTGTTCTGTGGCTGACACACTTTGGATTTCATTTTTAATGTATATCATTGGAAAGCTCTGATGTTTGATGGCTAAGTCACTGAAATTTTCAAAAAAACCTTTTATGTGACACCAGTCCACAAACGTGGACTAAAAACAGAATTTTACCTGTTTAAGGTGCATTAAGGGAAGAAGTGTCCACAATACCTGTGCATCAACCTAATCATCTGTACAGGAAGGTGCCAGAATCTCACACTTCATAGAAAATTATCTCATCAGAGGGTGGCCAGTTCAGGAATCAACAGGACATTGTCCTGCTAGATCCCTTGGTGCCAGATATGTCTTTTCCATTTCTGGACATGCCAAAGAGTATAGAAGAGCAACCTCACATTGTGATATGTAGCTATAGTATCAAAGCCCCGTGCAGTAGTCCTATAATGAGTCACCATTGTGGTTTTCATCTTCAAAATCCTCATTACTATTTTGATATTAAATTTTTATATCATACATCACTTTTTTGACTGTACAAAAATTCTTAATTACTAATCTCTCTCATTTTTGCATTGATGCAAACCTATAAATTAATTTTCACGATAAATCCACTACAACCAATTTCTCTTAAACTGCATTGTAACTTTTTATCCAGCAGTTTGTGTTATATTCTGCTGGAAATAAACTTGCTGATAAGCCAGAAAATTTCAATGAGCAATATGCCTGTGTGTCATAGAGCTGGGTGTGGGCAAGGTAATAAATGCATTTAACCTTAAAGAGGACAAAAGAGACATATTTACATTTATAAAAAAATAAAAAGAGCTAGAGAGAGAGAAATGTAAAGTACTCTATGATCATGAGAAAAAAAATCTGCCATTTGTCAGACTTTAATTTTTACAAAGAACCAATGTGTTGAGGAAATGCTTTTATAAGTAAACCAAAGACCATAGCAAAATACTGAATTTGATATGTTGCATGATTTATTAAACAAAGATAGAATTGTCTGGGGCATTAAAATGATCAAGTAAGACACAGATTTAGGATAGAGTCAGAACTGGTTTTAACTAAAGCTTTGGATGTATACAAAATGAGTGACATTGCATGCATGGAGTTAAAAGAGATTTCAATTGAAACAGAAGTGTGCAAGAGTAAAATGTGGCTGAGAGTAATGTAAAAATGAAGAACACAGTAAGGGAAAGTATACAATGCTAGTAGAAACAACACAGAGATTCAGAAATATCCAAAATGGTCCTTAGAAGGAGCCATGCAATTAGACTTCAAATCAGCTCTATTGTCATAAAAAAATAAAGAAACCCTTGACTATGAAACTGGCCCACTGAGTTTAAATAGGGTTCTGGGCATCTGACTGAGTTGGTAGGGTCTATATCAGAGCATCGAAGTATTAAAACTTCAAATGTTCTGATATCGCACACTATTCAGCGAACACTTAAGAATAGCGAAGCTGCAGAACAGCAAATTCTTTCCTCAGGAAAGAATTAGGTTGGCTGTTTCTGTGGCTTCGCTATTCTTAGCACTATGGTGGAAAGTTACGGGTTGGATTCAGGTAAGTGTGCGATTGTTTGTACATTAGGGTTAGGGGCGGCTTAAGTGAGTTAGGGTTAGGGTGCGGGTTGGGCATGTGTGCGATAGTGATAGACTTTAGGGTTAGGGGCGGTTTAAGTGAGTTATGGTTAGGGCGCAGGTTAGATGAGTGTGCGATAATGACGAACCTTAGGGTTAGGGTTTGAGTTAAGGTAAGTGGGTAAATAGTAGTGTATGTTTAGTTTAGTGTAGTGTTAGATGTAGGAATTTAAGTGTATGTGTGTGGTTGCTGTTTGTTTGATGTGCTTGTATTGTGTGTATGTGTTTCAGAGCAGTGAATTTTTTCCATGGGAAAAAATTCGCTTTTCTGAATGTTTGATATTTTTGATGTTTAGATGTTTTGGGGCCGATGAAATAGTGTTCGCTATTTTCATCTTTCGATAACGTGATATAAACGCAAGTTGGTATGAGCAGTTGAAGATTGCTGAGGCTTCACTTGCTCACCTGTCTTCAGGATAGGGATGCGCTAAGAGCAAATACTTTGTGGTTGAGATGGCAAGAAGATAATGGTCTACACAGGGATAGATTGCCTGGCCATGTCATATTTACCTGTGTGAGCATGCATCACAAAGCCTTGTTGCACACCAACCCCTCAGACCGTTATAAACATGTGCAGTGAGGTTAGGATTTAGGGTTACCACCTATAAGCCTATCAATTACTAGAGATAGCTCCAGGGTGATGTCCTCTCCCAAGTCACTCCATTCCCTGTCTACCAGAATGTAGCTCAGCTCCCACATTCACCTTAGGACTTTACCCAGCATGGAATAGAGCTGATACTTGTCCTTGATATGGGACATTGAAGAATCTCTGCTTTTTTCACCTAGGTCTGGGTTCCCACCTACTAACGGAAATAAACAAATTTTGGCCACTAGCAAGAGCCATGCGCTGAGACTAGCAGAGAAGTCAGCAACTGCTCTACCAGAATGACAAGGAGAAAGGATATCAAGGGCTGAGGGTTAGCAGTGAGCTATGCTTAGTAAAAGAAGAAATAATTTCTCATGTACTAAGTGTGATTACAGGCGTGATGAAAGAAAATGCATAGTATTTAAACAGATTTGCAGGTTTTGTGGAAGCACAGAACCATATAGAAAGAGTATGTAAAAAATAAATAAGTGCACACCACCAAATTTGTATATTATTGAAGCAAAAACAGCAAAAAAAGAGAAAAATGTTTGAAGGCAATGTGAAAGTACAGGAAATGCAGAATCAAACTGCATTTTTATTGGACTGTTGGCATTGATGTTCTCCTTTATTTTCACTAATAGTTTTATGCAACTTGGCGCTGTCTAGTGTTCACTGGTCAGGTTCTTTTATTTATTTTATAGCATTAATCTCCCAGAAGGAGTACTGCTCAAACTACTGCCCCTCCCCAATCCAACATCCGATCTGAGTCTATTTATCTCTATGGCTTGGAGGGCACTATTTTTAAAATAATATTTTAGTTCTGGCTTCCCCATTGCGTCCCATGTGCAGTGTGCTCACCACATAAGTGCCCATGTTGCTTTACATATATTTCATAGGTTCATAGGTTCATAGGTTCATGGGTATGTATTAGGCTAATGGCCCTGAGCCTTTACAAGTCTAGCCCATAGAAGTGCCCTGGCATTTTGCTGCCTGACCTTAGTTCCCAGTGCTTCTATCAAGTAGAGCCACTGGAGTGATCCCCGGGGTGAACTTTCTATTTCCCATCCGCTCATCAAGATTTTTCTTGAAGAGGGCCAGTGAGGTGCTCTGCTTGACATGTATGGGAAGTCTATTCCAGAGCATGGGCAGTCTCTGGGTTATGAACCTGACCCTCCAGCATGTCCTGTTGATTGTGGTAATGCGGTTGAGGTCTCTGAAGTGTGTGGTGTGGAGGGATTGGGATTTCTTTAGATGTAGCATTTCTAACTGAGCTGGGTCAGATGTGGCTTTGTAAGTTAAGCAGAGATCGCCTCTTAGTAGATGATATGAGACAGAGAATAGCTGGAGTTTTTTGAGTCTGTCCATGTAGGACATGTGTTTAAGGTCTAGGATCCTCTTTGTGAGGTACTTTGTGGCCTTTCCAGCTGTTGCATGTGTTTAGTGAAGTACATGCCAAATGGGGCATTATACTCAATGATTGGCCTAATGAGGGAAGAGTAGAGAGAGATGATGATCTCTTTCTTCCTGGATGCAAAACCCTTGGTAATGAGATGTGCCACATAAACAGACTTTCTGATCACAGTCGCAATGTGGTGGTCAAAGGGGAGGTTGCTGTCAACCTGTGTCCCCAAATCTCTTATAGTGCCTTCAGTGTTCAGTGGGCTCCCATCAATGTGGTAATTAGTGGGAACTGAGTTTTTCCCAAAGGGAATGACAACACATTTTTTGTCATTAAGCTTAAGGCCATGGTTTCAACACCAGTCATTGCTCTCAGTGAGGCCTTTCTATAGGATGTCTGCATCGCTTGGGGAGTTAATAATGACTCCCAACTTGCAGTTGTCTGCTAACTTGGTCAGCCAGAGTCCATCTGTGTTGGCCTGGACTTGTGAGAAGTAGATGCCAAACAGGAGAGGACCCAGGACCAATCCCTGTGGGACTCCACTTGTGACTGGTCGGCAGTCTGACTTGGAGTCTGCTACTTTCACACTGTGGGTTCTATCTGTGAGCCAGTTTGCAACCCACCTAGTGATATAGGGGTTGATGCCTAGTTTGGTGAGTTTATCAATAATTCTTGAGTGAGGAACGGTATCAAATGCCTTGGCCAGTTCAAGGTAGGCTGTATGAACTGCCTTACCTTCATCCACAGACCTGGTGACTGACTCAAAGAAGTCAACCAGGTTGAACAGGCATGATCTACCTTTCCCAAAACCAAATTGTGTGGGATCTAGAGTTTGGAGATTCCCTATATCCTTGTTAATTAGGTCCATGATGATGTGCTCCATAGCCTTACATATCAGACTCGTTCGGCTAATGAGGCGATAATTTCCAGGGTCTGTAGTCACTCCTTCTTTATGGAGAGAGATGACTGTTGTTTGCCTTTTATGAATCTGATCTTGTATCAACTTATTACAGCATCTTTATAAGCTAACTTAGAAGTTTTAAGTTATAAACGTCTGCCATTTGCGGTCAAATGACCTATACATGTGGAACATAATCACTAGGCTTCCACACTATCTCCCACTAGAATATAAATGACTTCTCTTCTTGTTTCTACAAAGTGTTTAAAGCAACAAAAAACACTTAACCTATTAACTCAATAGCTGGTACGCACTTGCTTGGTATCCTCCTATCTCCCACTAGTAAATAGATATCTGCTTCCTTCTTTTTTCTGCAAAGAGCACAAAGCAGAGAAAAACGCTTACCAAAATAATTTTCTATCCCATACATTATTTCTAGGTCATTTTCTTCAAGATGATCTTGGAAGGATAAATATTTCTTTTTTTCCAGCTGCTATAAATCGTATTGAAGTTACTGGGGATTTTTGGCACTGACCTGTTCTCCTTTATTTTTCACTGATAATTTTAGGCAACTTGGCACTGTCTGGTGTTAGCTGCCCAGGTTATGCCTGCTCCAAGTTTGCTGCCCATGTTCAGCCAGCTCAGTTTGCCCTTGCTTCGCTCGGACTCACTCAAGTCCCTTACCCTACCCCCATTTCTCTCCCCCACTATACCTACATTTACCCCAAACTAGCCACTCCTACAACCCCAAATGACCAATCACACTGCTACTTCTCTACTCTAAAAAACAAAAAAAATGTTTTACTCCTAATTATCTAATACTGTAATCAGTCTCAACATACATTAAGACCCCAAACCCACTCTTAGATAATCTACAAGTACCTTAAAATATTACTGGATAAGTATCCCATTACCAATTATTATTTCAATTATTCTCAAAATTACATAACCCTTATCACCTATAACATACTAGCAAACAAGTAACACAGAGCGGCATTGTGGTGTAACAGTTAATGTTGTCACCTCACAGCAAGAAGTTCTCCAGTTGGATTCTCTGCTGGGGTGCCTTCTGTGTGGAGTCTGCATGTCCTTCCTGCATTTGCATGGGTTTCTGCTCGGTGATCCAGTTTCCTCCCACATTCCAAAGACATGTAGTAGGTGGATTGGACACTCTAAATTGGACCTACGTGTGAGTGTATGAGTGCGAATGTATGTGGTGCATCCTCCAAGGAGGGTTGGGCTTTGAGCTAGCAACCTGAGCCGATAAAATCTGTAACTGCTACAGAAACAATAAGCATCGAAAGGTGCTTGTTGCCCGATGTACCACATGGTGTGTAAACGGGGAAAAGAGAAGTAAGTAACCCATTGCTAATTCTACGCCTTAAACCAGACCCAGGAAACAATAATTTCTAAATCCCTCAACTCCCCATCTACCTTAAGCCAGACCCAGGTAACAAACACTTCAAAATCCCTCAAATCCACACAAGTTGTTTCTACACTTCATATATTAATAATACACAAAATACTGGAATATTTATACCAAAAACAACATGCTAGCTTCGTGTTCAACGCTTCTCATTTTACTTACACTAACAGCTCATTTACCTTCCTGACATATCTTCAGTATCTATCTAAACACTTCAGCCTCCATTCATATGACTCCCTTCACACCCTCAGAACAAATAATACCCAAATCTATCTTGATATCACCTACCATCTACATTACATTGAGTCTCATATATATCTCTCTCTCTCACAATCTTTCCCACACATTTCCCTAAAATATGATAAATTTATAGCAAAATTCATTAATCTGATTGCACACACACAGCAACCAAATTCATTCTTAGTGGAGATATACACCCTAACCCTGCTCCCAAAACTAATACAGCCCAACCCACTTCCCTACCCATCACTCAGCCCCACGGTTTTCTGACCCTCCCCAGAAAAGGTACTGACCTACTATTACTAAATATCAACATTAGAAGTATTCTTAACAAAGTTCAAGAAGTACATGCTGCATTCTCTTGTTACTCTCCCGACATTGCTCTAATAACCGAAACATGGCTAAAACCTGACATCATCAATAATGAAATTTTACCACCAGGCTGCAATATTCTTAGATTAGACAGAAAAAAAAAAAACAAAAGAGCAGGTGACATAGCCTTTCTTTTTAAAAATAACCTCACTGTAGAATCCATAAATCAAGTCATCCTTGACTTCAATAATGTAGAAATAATGTTTACTAAACTTACAATAAACTCTAGAAAACACTTACGTATAGTTGGTGCCTACATCCCTCCCAGTAACAACCTCCCTGCTGTTGAACATATTCTACAGTGGATATCAAAAATCCTACTACAGGGAAAAATCATCATGGGTGATTCCAACATTGATTGGTACACCTGTGACTCTCAGAGTCCATCTAATATCATAAACCTCCATAGCTTCACCCAATTAATTTATTCTCCCACTAGGGTTGACTATAAGTCAAAAAGACAGTCCATCATGAACTGGATCCTAACTAGCAAAGCAATTCTCTCTCTCTCTACAAACAGGTTTGTCTACCAGATACCCTTAGTGACCATCTTCCTACCTACCTACTTAGACACAGTGTAAATATATTGAAACTTAACACCTACCACCAAATTCGTAATAAAAGCAGCTTTATCCTCAAATAATTCATTTTCACCCTTAAATGTTGTAATTGGTCACCACAAATATCTCCCTCTACAGGAAGCCATAGATTATTTTAATTCCACATTCCTCTGCATCTTAAACAAACTAGCTCCTCCTGGGACAAGAAAAATAAAATCCAATTTTGCACAAGGGTTAACCAAAGAGACAAGATAACGGTTAAAAACAAGAGATAAAGCTTGGGAAACATGGCACACTAAGAAAACTACAGCAAATAAGCAGGCATATTCAGAACTAAGGAACAAAGCCAAAAGACAAATTAGACAAGAGAAAATAAATCATTTTAATAATATCCAATCAAAACATTAGAGTTAGCCTCAAAAATTCTGGTCAGCAATAAAAAAAATCCTACAAACAGGACTAGTTAGTACACCCTCCCCATCAACCAACAATACTAAAGACAGTATAGCAATGCAATTTAATAAATATTATCAGAATCTATCTTAGCCCTTGCAAATAACAACTGTTCTCCTCCTCCACCACTCCATTCAACAACAAGTCAGGACTGCAATACCCTTTCCTTCCAACCTGTCCCCACAGAAACTATAAAAAAAATCTAAAAAAGCTTAAGCCAACAACCCTTGCAGCTGATCATTTACTTGCAGAGCATCTTAAAATTTCATCTGAAGCCATCTCCTATCTGCTATCTATCCTCATCAACTGATCCATCTCCGAACATAATGTGCCAGACATCTGGAAATTATTGCATATTATTCCATTGCATAAATATGGAAACTCAACAGAGCTGTCCAACTACTGTTCTATAGCAACCTTATCACCATTATCTAACATTTTAGAGAGATACATCCATTCTCAATTACTAAACTATCTCTTAATTAACAATCTTCTATCAGATACTCAGCATGGATTCTGACCAAAACATAGCACTACTACTGCTCTGATGTCTTTCACTAACATTGTTAATCAGCATAGAAATGATGGTAACCTAGTATCTTCTATCTTTCCTAGATCTATCCAAAGCTTTCAATACTGTCTCACATAAACTCTTAAAGACTCTTTCTAAACGTAAACTTAGCCATTCTGTAGTTGCATGGTTCCAAGATTATCTAACTGAATGCCAGAAAGCTGTAAACTGGCATCAAAACCTCTCTTGTCTACAGGTGGTCATTCTGGGACTCCCTCAAGGATCTATCCTTGGTTCTCTTCTCTACACCTTATTTACTAACAATCTTCACAACTTACCCTGCATGCATCCCTTTTCCAGTATGCAGATGATTCAGCTCTAATTTATGCTGCTCCAACACTACAACTTCAGCATACAACCAGACAGTCCTTCTCAACAGTAGAATCTTGGCTATTTAATGCACAGCTTATTCTTAACCCCAATAAGACTAAGCTCATGCTTTTTCAACCCACACAAGCCACTGACCCTCCCCCTTCTTTCAATATCTCAGCAATAAAAACACAATTATTTCTCAAGTAAGCCATACTAATTTTCTTGGTGTGATCATAGACAGTAACCTGAAATTCAATAGTCACATAGCTCAGACAATAAAGAAAGTCCATAAAAACTCAGTACCTTATACAGAAATAAACAATTTCTAACAACCAATACAAAAACCACCATTGCCAGAACCCACATTGTCTCCACCCTCCTCAATGCTTTTCCAATTCTCACTAACCTAAAGAAAGCTGATTTAAGTATACTTGATACCTGCTACAATAAAATTGCAAAGTTTGCCACATAATCAACCTATAGATTCCACCACTGCCTAGCACTAAGACAACTCAGTCTCTTAGTTTACAACCAACTGACCATGGTCCATCAATTACTTAAGCAACCAGAAAAAAAACTGCCCTCCAAAAATTCTTACAACCCTACATGACTAATCGTGTTCTGCGTTCCACCAACAAATCATTATTAAAGATAACCAAAGCTAATAATACTGCTGAAGAGTCCATTTACTCTAATTACATAGCCAAAATCTGGAACACTCTGCCCCTAGAAATACAAGCTATCAGTTAAAAAAAAGAGCCTAAAGACCCATTTAACTAATACATGAATATGCTCTTGAGCCAACTCTGATCACAGACATGGAAATGCTCTACTACCAAGCCTAGTTTTGAGACAGTCTGGTCACCTTAAGCATTGTAAGCATATATTCTGCAAATAACAATGTTGCGCAGTTCCAATGTAAACTGTAAAATGTTGTACTCTCTACTCTAGATCCTTGTACACACTCATTTTTATTTTATGTTATTGTACTATTTTGTTCCATAATTGTATCCTTGTGCATTTTATTTCTGTATTAATTGTGGAGCCTTTCATCTTGGGCCTCCACTGAAAAATGACAGCTTGTCCAGTCTGATTTTCCTGGTAAACAAATGTAAATAAAATAAAATAAATTGTATTGCAGACAGTATTGGGCATGGAAGTTAGCAATGCTGTGGACTTTAAGTTTGATACAGAAGGAGGATGTAATTTTTGTCAGAATCTCTATTAGGATAGTAAAGCTGCAAGGTGCTGACTATAAATCAGCATATATTTTACTGATGTCTTCAGCATATAAAGTAAGCCTATGTGTCAGACATGTAACATGTACAATACAAAGTGGCAGGTTGTGTGTTTGGAAAACACAGTAAAAATAATTAAATATATTGGATCATTTGGTATGTGAGAAGCTTGGTATGGTGAAACATTCATACATTTGAGCATACAGCAATTCAATTTGTTTCTAGTAGGTTCCAGAAAGTTCGTCTTAATGCCAATTGAAATATTGGCCCTTCAACTTCACAAAGAGTTAAGCAATCATGTGGTAAGCAGTGAACTGAGCCAAAGCTAATGAATCAGGTACAAGTAATGATATTTCACAAAAATGCAAATTTATTTACTGGAATAGGATGTTTTTCAGGAAAATAATGCATCAAAATATCTCCTAATATAGTGCTAGAATTTCATGCACCTAGGAGAGTATCAATAGTTTTGAGGGAGAGAACAAAGCAAGGGCTTTAAAGAACATACATTTGAGATACATTTGGTAAATTATGGATATCACTGGCATACAGTCAGCCTGCTGAATGGATTAACAATATAGTTACATTCAGAAGCAACACAAGTTTAGAATCTATATAGAATCTTCACAGACCTCCAAGATATGAACAAAGTGATCTAAACAGGACACTGCCCATTACTGAGAGATGAAGAAGTTGTGTCAGTTATGTCCAATGACAAATTGTTTTAATTAGATGATAACAAAGTTTTCTGGCAAATTAAACTACATGAAGCAAATTCAAAACTATGCACATTCTGTATACCATTGGGAAGGTGCAGAGTTCTCAAGCTGCTATTTGGTATTTCATCTGCACCCAATGCACTTTAAAGAGCTATTGTAAGGATTGTGAAAAGGTCTGCATGATGTAATTAGTAAAATGTATAATCTGCTCATATAAGCTCAGTCTAAGCAGCATGACAAGCTGTTGAAGATACTGAGGCAGTTCAATTTGAAACTGAACATGAATAAATGTCAGATTTGTGAGGCTAGTTTTGAATTACTTCTAGCTGAGAAGCATACCTACCCACCACTTTGATCTCTTAAAGAGATTTCATTGGCTACTGATTACTAGGTGAGCTACTATTGATACTCATTATTTAGCTGCTCAAATTTATCATGCTGGGTCAATGTCACCAACTAATCAGCCTTATGTATAGGCGAACTATCATATTCATTAAATGTTAGTCAGGATGATAGCATCACTTTGATGAGACCACATTTTGGCACTACCATAGGGGGAAGGGCTTTCACTAAACTAAGGCTGTCTACATGGAAGCAATTACCTGGAGAAATATTGTTTCAAATAACATTTGATGGCTTCAACTGAAGTAATGCCTTATAGAAAAAAATGCCTGTAATTGCTTCTATGATGCAGGGTAAGTTGCAGTAGGCTTATAGACTTAGTGTAACTGGAATAATTACAAATACATATAGGATCACTGTGATAAGAGAACTCCACTCTGTAAATAATGTAAGTGTTGTACATATTATACATATTTCCAATTTGCTTGAAATGTAATAGATATTGTGACTGCTTGCTACCCACTTTCTATACGTATTTACTTTTGGTATGTATTTTGTTATCATATTATGTATTTTCACTTTTTTTATCTTTTTTATTGTATTATGTACTTTTCTCCTTTGGTGCTGGGTTGTGGCTTAAAAGGGTCAGTTTACCAGTCTGTGTACCTAGTTACCAAATTTCAAATAAATAAAGTAAATAAACACATTGCTCATATTCTGATCTCATAGTTTCTTAAGCCAAATATTGAGAAATTAATAGCTACAGTGTTTATGCAGAGACTGGAAAAACAGACAAGCACTGATACAATATTTATTGAAGTTCATACCAGTCAAGGCAGAGATAATTTTCCTTTTACAAAACTTCTGCAGCATGGCTGATCATTGCAAAAGGAAAAGAGCTTTGCCATTGTGAAGAAGCATGTGACTATTGCACCAGTTCTGCAGTATTTATTATATTG